>NW_023649465.1:0-6385 GCF_015228065.2 Penaeus monodon | reverse complement strand
CTTAAAGAAGGGGGAAAAGGGAAAAGGGGTTTGCAAGGGGGGTGGAGCGAGGTGAGCGAGTTGGGATTTTGGGCGAGCGAGGTGAGTGCGAGTGTGAGCGAGTTGAGTGGAGTGTGAGCGAGTGTGAGTGCGAGGGGAGCGAGGTGAGTGGGGTTTTGGAGCGAGGGGGAGTGCGAGTGTGAGGAATGTGTTTGGGGAATTTGATGGGGTGTACGAAAGGGAAGAAGAAAATGGGAAAAAAATCTTTTTTTTAACCCACTGGATTGAATGGTCAAGATTCCAAGGACTCTATGTATGAAGGGGGGGGGGGGGACTATGTTGTATAACTCAAATTTTGCCCCTTAAGTTGAGACTGATTCTGTAAATACGCTATTTTTTAATAAGACAAAAAAAACTTTAAATTCCATAAATTTTTACACACACTATGCGCATGTGTAAAAGACTTCGGGAACCGATGTTGAACTACTGTGTAATCCTACCCCCCATAGTTCATATCTATTCTTGCGCGTACTGGGGTTTTCCCCCTCAAACTGCTTTCTTTTAAATATTCACTTTTTTGCTTCCTAAAGGTGATCCTTCATAAATCTTTTTTTCTTCTTTGTCTCTTCCACCATATACTTTCAAATTTTTGTCTTCTTTTTCCCCCCTTCTGTTTTTTCCTCCCCCTTTTTCTCCCAACCTTTTCATTTCCCCTACTGTGTCTCCTTTTTCCCCTTTTTTCCCTTTTCCACTCCCCCCTCCCCCTTTCCCCTTGACTTTATGAATAACTGTTTCTCTCTCAAGGGATAGTAGGGTATGCATTTATCTACTACCTCTGCGAAGGCGAAAAAAAAACTTTTTTAAGGGTCCTAAGATTTGAGTTTATAAAAGAGATACTATTCAGTATATTTAACAAAAGATATTTTTTTAGAATATTCTTTACAACATAGATTTAAAAAAAAAAATTAAAAAAATTTTAATGGCGATTTTCAAGTTTAGTTTTAAAAAAAAAAAAAAAAACATCAAAATTTTTTGGTTTAGTTTACAATAATTTTTGAAAGAGAAAATGAATGAGAATGAAATTTCACAATACAAAAGATGTATTTGCCCCTTTGACTGCGTCTTCGTCAGAAATTCGTAATTTTTTTTGTGAAGAGCAGTCGAAACCCGGGCAAAACATCTCTTTTATTGTGAAGTATTCATTTATTCAACCCTTTTTACATTGCAAAAATGTCGGTTTTAAAAAAAGAAAATTTTAACGAATTCCTGAGAAACCTTAAATTTTTGTAATTTGAATAAGTTTGTTGTAAAACTTTGGAAAAAATCATTAAGGAATAAAAATTTAATGATTTCTAAAAAAACTGCAGCATGAACAGCTAAGGTCATTAAGGGATACTTGGAAATTATAATATTAAAATATTTAAAACGTTTTAAAAAATTTAAAAAAACAGCTTTCATAAAGAAAAATGAAAATAAAAAATATAAGAAAAAAACAAAGCATAAATATCTCTTGGAAAAAATATGATGTTTGTACACATATTAGCATAATTAAAATTTTTTAAAATAATAGTTCCTTTTGAAAAAAAATACGACTTCCCCCCCAAAAACCGTCAAAGGTATTCTGACTCTCACAGTTTTTTTCTGGGATACTCCATTGCTCTCTCCATTTACAGGAAAGACAACTTTGAAGCAGTGTATGGGGGGAGGAAAAAGAGCATTGCAAGGTGAGCAGCAGTGCCCTTTGGCCCCTGACAGCACGCTCACAAGGATACCAACATGGTTGGACCCAAACAGACTTTTCTTTCCCTGTGAATCAGGCAAACAAATCTTGAATTCCCTACCATTTATTGTGAGAGTTTAAGCCCGATTGCTTGCAAAGAATACAGGGGCGCAATTGTATATGAGAATGGTTCTAAAATTTTTTTTTGACTGCTGCAAGGTGGATGTAACTTTTCATGAAGCGAGGCATCTTCCTCGTCATTTCTGCAAAACCCACACCATTTCGATTTTTGACTATGCATATCGCATCTGAGCCTTTGGGATTAGTGTTTAAGAAATTTTTTCCTGAAATTTTGCATCGGATCTCTTGACTAGATTTGGTCCAAGGGAAATGGGGTTTTAGCAGCTAGAACCTGGGAGATTAGAAAAATTTAGATCTCCAGAAAATTCCCCCTTACCATAGAATTGGCGTTAAGGGGGTTTAAATCCCATTTTGGGTGAAGTGATCCCCCAATCCCTTTTTTATGTAGTAAAACAGGGTTTGGTGTAAGAAAAAGGGGTTTTTCCCCTCTCAGCGATGCCTGTGCAGTTCAGAGAGCAAGGTGAAAAACCTGTAAGTACCTATACGATTTAAGATTTCATTATGAACTAGTCCAACATCCCGGGAAAATGGGATTAAGATGAATATGCCTAACACCATAGAAGTTTGCTACAAAAAGTTTCAGTAAAGCCAAAAAAAGCGTTGTTGGTCTGAAACCCCAAGAAGGTTAGAAAGAACCGCAAAAACCTAAGTGTTTGAGCTTTCATCTTACCCGTTTTTTTGTGGGGCCCCTATAAAGCTTTGGGAAAAATTTGCCCCAAAAGTATTTCCCTCCCCCCTAAAACGAATGGTTTTGCTTGTTAATTTAAAGGAAGGATAAATTTCCTCTTTTGTGGAAAGCATAACCCATGGTTTTTTAGGAAAATTTTGAAGGCATGGTATGATGCTATACAAACCCGATTTCCTGACGTCGCAGTGCCCTTTGCACACCGTAAGTACAGTGTGAATTCTACAGCATTTTTAAGAACTTTACAATGTTTTTTACGCAATGGAAAACCCAAGGGTCCCAATGGGAAACCTTTGGGCCCCCCTTCAATCTGGTCCTCCACCACCCAAACCCCCAACGGAAGCCGCCTTCCCGGGGTGATCTGGGGCGGACCAGAGGCTACCCATACTGGAGAAGGGGTTCCCCTGGTCACCAAGGCCTAAGGAGGGGAGGTGCACCCACCCGTTCTTCCATTTTGGCCCGGGAGAATCTCCAAATGTTTTTGCGAGCTGGTACCCCTTTTTCCCAGGAAAAGGAGTCCTGGGGGTTTGAGCGATGCTGCGCTGCACCCTGAGCTAGAAAAATCTTTTTTGGCCTTTATTTGGTTAGACGGGGGGCTTGATCAAGGCCCGTCAAGTCAATGGGTGGTCAAATTGGCTAGGGCAAGAGACACTATTGGGGTTGAACAAGGTCCCACGAGCATAAAATACTGTAATAGGGGCTGAATTTTTTTCCCCTTACCCGGGCTTTTGGGGAATTTTGAGCCCACTAATTTTCCCCTGGGCTCTGTGGGGGGGGGGGGGGGGGTGGGAAATGAAGAATTTAAATTTTTTATGAGTACTACAAATTTTCAAAAAATCTAGCTTCTCCCTGAGATTAGCAATCCCCCAAACCATTCCCCCGGAAAAATCACATGTTGTCATTTGGAAAAATTTTCAGCTCCCAAAAGGGGAAAAAAAAAGGGGAAACGTAATGGGTTCCGGCTCCCAAACCCGGTAAGAAGGGGAAAAAATCCTCCCCAAAACCCCTAAGGAAATTTACCCGGGGAAAAATGAAAGATTTTATATATAAGACCTAGATGAAAACCATTAAGGTGTATCAGTCAGGATCTTATATTTTGAATACATCGGGAAAATTGTTTAAGTATGTCAACGTGATCCTGCATCACCCCCCCAGCGAGATGGTAGCCCATAATGAGGTTTTTTCACCAGACGAGAGTGCGTCTGCTGTGATATGCGACTTTCCCAGGGCTCAAGTTTCAGTTCTCACAAAACCCTCAAACGGTAAGGGAATTTTTTTCCCCAGACCCAATGAGGTATTCTGAAGAGAAAAAATGTTAGAGGAACTAGAGAATTTTTAAGTATCGCAGTTAAAAAGTTTAAAAAGAAAGTTTATGGTTTGGAACAGCGACACCGCTCTTTTTAAATTTTAACAGTTAGACCTTCCAGAATTTGGGTTTAAATTTTGCATGGACCCCCTCAAAGTAAAGCCCCATGTGCCCAACTCTATGCGGTGCTTTTCCCCTGCCCGGGGGTAGGGCATGGGCCAAAATCTTGCCTTTTAAAGAAAAATGGGCAACCAAAAGTATGTGTAAAATAGGTCATCAGGATTGATTGGGTTATTTAAAATTTATTGCCGCGCAACAGTAAGGGCTTTAGGCGAAACCCTTTTTAATAAATATTAAAAGTTAAAACTTTAAAAAATCTATAATAAATATCTTCAAATAAAATAATAAAAACAAAGCATAAATATTTGTCTAAGGCTAAAATCAGGGATAAAAAATTTTGCATAAATTTAAATTTATTTAAAATATTTGCTCCCAAGGAAAAATAATAAGACCCCCTTTAGTCACAATTCCCCAATACTTTTTCAGTGTTTGGGGGAGACAAGACTATTTTGGTTGAGAATGTTGCACATCTTACCACAAGTGCGACGAAAATGGCTCTTGGCACCCTTAATAGTGTTTCATTTTTAGCATCATCGGCCCATGATTCAGTCTTGTGGCCCGATTTTATTTTTGTTAATGAACTCCACTTTTGGGTTTAGGGTGGATGCTGTCACCCCAAACCAAGGTCATCTCAAATCTCTCGCAGTTTTCTGGGGTATGCCTCCATGTTCCTTCCATTATTAAAAGACAACCCCTTATGGGGTTTCAGTCGGTGTGGGGGGAGAGGAAAACGACCCTACAAGTGAGCAGAGCTGCCTGGTTCTGATCAGCTGTCATCCATGATACCAACAGCGCGGACCAACACAGAGTTATCTTTTTACGTTTGCATCAGTGAAACCCAATTTAAACCCCCCTTATACGGGATGTGATGGTTTAAGTTTTTATTGTGCAAGGCACTCGAGAGTCAAAAATTATCACAATAGAATGGTTCGTAAAAATTAGTATTTTAAAAAATGCTGCAAGGTGGCGTAATCTGCATTAAAGATCGAGGCGCTAGAGAAAGACTGCCAATGCGTCTTCCCTTTTACTCATGCTGCAAAGCCCCCACCATTTTTAGATTTTGAACCATCTGTATATTTTCCTTATCCTTTTACTTTGAATTATGCTGAAGAAATTTTTCTGATTTGCTTTTGACTTCCCTTCCCAAATTCCCACCAAACCAGTCGAATGTTGTCCAAAGGGGGGAATTGGGGGAAATTTCCCAAAAGCCCAAACCTTGTGAGACCAAATTAAGATCTTCCAAAAGATTCCTTATTCTCCCACCCCTAGGTCGGCTATCCTCAAAGGGGTTGAAAATCAATTGGTGTAGGAGATCCGGAATCCTTTGTAGCCGTGTAAAACAGGGTTTATGTGTCCCGGGGTAATGAAAGAGGTGGGTTTTCCATCTCGATCAGGGGTTTTCCACAGGTGAAGCCTGAAAGCCCCAGTACAGATTCGGAGCTTTTAGAACCCAGTCCCAAAGTCCGGAGAACAGGGGAGTTTAGAGAGTACACCTCACGCCCTAATCAAGCTTACTACGAAAAAAGTGCTCGGTAAAGCCGTAGAAGTGTTGGGTCGCACCCCAAGATAAAGTGAAAGAACCCGAAAAAACTAAGCTTTTTACTTTTAAGTTGAGTGAGGCCCCCATGAAGTCTTGAGTCTAAAATTAGAACCCCAAGTACTTCACCTCTTTGGCAAATTGCAGGGGTTTTCTCCTAAATAGAGGGAAGGGTGGAATTTTCCCCGTTTGTGGAAATGTATAGCCATGGGCTTTCTTGGAGAAAATTGAACCATGATGTTTTCCCACTGTACAACCGATTTTTTTGCGCCCGCAGTGTCCTTGAAAATTCGTAAGCTCCTCCGAGAGTACAGTGTAAAGTCATCCCCATACAGATTACAGAGACAGAACTTGGAACAAATTTTACAAGTCATTATAGCAATGGGAAACAGGGTCACCTTTTAAAACCTCCCTTTTGGGACCCTTCCCGCTGGTCTCCAGGTTAGAGAAAAATGGTTTCCCCCCCCGAACTCTAAATTTCCGTTAGCAAGGAAGTTTGTATGAAGGGAGGTAATTTCCTCTTAAAAAAAAAGTTTACGCTTATGAGTATGCCATGCTTTCCAAAATCGTATCGTAAACCCTTTTTAAGGCAAAGAAAACTGCTAACATGTGACGTCGCGGGGATCAAGGGGGTGCAACTGTCCAGGTTTAATTGCTGTTTCCACGCAAAGGGAAATCAGTGCTTCTTCAAAGCAATGTAAAAAGGTACAAGTTTTTAAAAGGAATTTTGGGAATAAGGGCAAGGAGAAGTTAGTTTTCCAGGGGAAAGCGGTGCCGTGTGGTTTCACGCCCGGTTTGGTCCTTTTTTTCGGTTGAGCCCCTCCCCCTTCCCACCAACTCTTGCCCCCCAAAATTTTTCTACAACACCCCAAAACACTACCCCTTCCCTTTAACCCT
>NW_023649464.1:0-5000 GCF_015228065.2 Penaeus monodon | reverse complement strand
ATAATATATAATATTTTATATATATTATATTTTAATATATAATATATTTTTATATAATTACTTATAAACCATAATAACGGTAGTCATTTTTGAGCAGCCGGGGCCTCTCCACCATCCTTCGCCACTAAATGGGTCTTGTCTTTTTTTTCCCACTTGTACTCAAACCCCGAAAATATTTTTGATGTTGTCGCTCAGTTTGTTTCGGTTGGTCTCCTCTGTTTCACACCCCGTCACAAGTTTTCTAAATCCCAATAAACTCTAGTTTCCTCTTGTTAGGATGTCCACACCCGGTCTTTACAATTTTTTTTTCTCAGCACTTCCCCATTTGTTTTCTTTTCTGTCCATTAATATGAGTACTGTCTGTAAACCCCACAGTTCAAAACTTTTGACCTTTTTCTTGTAATTTTCTTCACCCCAACACTCAAACCATATGATGTTTTTTACCAGTCTTCGGGCCCACTTTTTTCATTCCAAATTTGTAAAAAGTTTGTAAAAGTATTCAACATTTTTTGCCGCTTTTTTGTTATTTCTCTGTTATTTCTCTTTTCCCGGGCTCTTTTTATTCTTTAATCCTTTTAGGGCTTTTATAACTTCGTCTAGCAGGGGCGGGGCTCATTTCGCTGTCATTGGTCAATTAATTATGCTTTTTCTTTTTGTATAATTGGAACAAATTGTTCATCTATTTTGACTTCTTTTCCATCACATAAAAAAAGCCCATCTTCAGTTTGATAGTGTCCATTGTGGGTTTTAAAATTTTCGTGGATGTTTCGACTCGGGAAGGGGTTTTTATTTGTCTTTTTGATAGAACATTTTTTAATTCTCGGGCAATGTTCATTTAAATATTTTTCCTTAAATTTTTGAATTTTTGTATTTTGGTTTTTGAAAATAACTTTAAACTGGGTTATTGATCCCCTTTGATTTTAGGCATTTCTTGTTTCAATTTCTTTTAGTGTTTCTTCAGATATCCAGGGGAATTTGCTTTTTCTTTTGACAATAGTTTCTTAACAGCGCTCAGCAAGAGTTCTTTCCTTTTTCCCACAACTCATTTGGTGTTTTATCATCTTCACCATTGAAAATTCACTGAAATTCTGTAATTGTTGTCAGATTTTTGTAGTCGAGTTTTAAGGTAGTGTTGGACCCCTTTTTTTTTGAGTCTTATTTGAAAGTCGAAGTTGTAGTTGGTGGTCATGTTGCAGTCGGCACCAGGTCTTGTCTTGGTTTTTTTATAAAAATTTTCCTTTCTGGTTCAAACAAATGTTAAATTTGGTTGCGTGTTCTTTTTTGGGTGAAAAAAACTGAACTGTTCTTGGGGGGTTGGGGAAAACAATGTTTGGCTAAAACTAGATTTTATGTCTACAGAATTCGAAAAATTTCACCTCTTTCATTTAATTTCCAAGGCGAATTTTCCACAGATGTCATTTTTAATCATTTTTGTTATTTGGCGTTGAGGCTCCCTAATTATTTTTACATCTTGTTGGGGATTGGTCTAAAGTTTTTTGGAGGTGTTAAAAAAAAATTCCATTTTTTCATCATTTTGCAACGTTGTTGTGCCATAGCATTGTTAATATAATTTTGAGGTTTTGCTTGTTTTCGACTTTATAATCATCATTTAGGGCTTCTCTTTAGTATCTAACCAACATTAGTTAGATCAAAAAACCACCGCCAGTGGGCTAAAAACGAATTTTAAAAAAAATAAAAGAATTAAAGAATAAAAAGACCCCGGGAATAGATAAAAGTAACGCAAACTTTTCAAGGGAAAACTTCAACAAAATTTGTAAAAAATTGGGAAAGAAAGAAATGGCCAGAAGACTGGGTAAAATCAGTCTTTTCTCCCCTCCTAAAAAGGGCGCACTCCCAAAGCAAAAAAACAGGACAAAGCTTTTTAAGTCACCGCACAAAATTTTGTTGAAAATATTGCTAAAAAATGAAGTTGAGAGAAAAATTTAGACGAAAAAGCAGGTTTTCGCCCCGGAAAGGACCGAAACCAGATTCTAAATCGAAAAAGACAAGGGAAAAAAGAAACATCAAAGACTATACCTGTGTTTCATCGATTTTTGAAAAACCTTTTTAATGTTGTACATATCCCCTTTGGGAAAAACATGAACGTATGAAGTTTTCCAAAAAAACATTCCAAATAATTTAAAAAACCCTTTAGACCAACAACAAGCAACGTAAAAACCACTTATGGGTTAACAATGGTTCGAAGTCAAACAAAGGGGGCGCAGGGTTGCATTTGTCTCTGCACCCCCAACATATTTCTGAAAAAATTATGGGGAGGGTCAGGATTTTGAAAAAATGTAGATTTGGAGGATACAAAATATCAAATCTAAGATACGCCCATGATATATTTTTTATTGCCCCGTATATGAACTACAACAGCTTCTAGATAAAGTTAGAAAGAAACGAAAAGGCTGGCTGTTTCTTAAAGCCAGAAAAACTAAATCATAAAATTTAAAATAACCCGGGAATGAAAAGTATGAACATGTTTTCAATCATGGAATGGTTGTGGAAAAGTGAGAGTTCAAATTATCTTGGAGCTGTTTTAAAATAAAACATTGATATTTACCGGAGATAAAAAGAAGAAATTTCCCTTGCCAAAAAAAGCCACGTTGTCCAAAAACATCTGGAAAGACCGAAGCATTACCTTCGGACCAAGCTGAGGGGTTTTTGAGCTCTGTTTCCCAATTGTCATATGGGTTTTGGGTGGGGGCTGAAAAAGAAGACAAAAAAGGCCAATAGTTTTGAAAGTGGGGGTTTGAGAATACTACGTATTAATGGACAGAAAAAAAAACGAAAGATGAATGCTGGAAAAATTTAAAAAGGGAAAACCGGCTGTTGGGGCATCTTTAACGGAGGAAATTAAAGTTTATTTGGCAATGATGAGAAGTAAAATATTGAAAAAACTTTTGACAGGGGTGGGATAGGAAAAAGGGAAGAGGCAAACCAAAAAAAAGACTGAGCGCAAATCAAAGAATTTGCGGGCTTCGATGGTACAATGGGAAAAAAAAAGCTAAAACAGTTGAGTGGCGAAAGGGTGGGGGAGAGGTCCCGGGTGCTCAGAATGGCATACGTTATTTATGATTTACCCATTTAGTCATTTACGTTTTTTTTTTTGTGAGAATCATGCAACTTTTGACTATAAATTTTCCTTTTTCTTTTTCCAGAAAAAAAAAAATTTCTTGTTTTTTTAGTTTTTAAACTCCTTTTCTTTTTAAATTTGGGCTCACTGTTTTCCCATATTTTGAAGTTGTTCTATCCATTTTGCAGAAAAATGCAATTTACCCCTCTCTTTATTTTTCCTACGTTCCACGTTCCCATTTTTAAGTTTTTCTTAATTGGGGCATGTTTCTTTATCTTCTTTGTCTTCCAGATGCTATTTAAAATTGTCGCCTGGTTGCCCCTGAAAAACGCGCCCCTTTTTAAACCCCGGGGCAGGCGATGTGTTGAATTTCTTTCTGTATTTAAACATTGGGGTAGAGGTTTTTCAGGGGGAAAAAAAAAGTTGAGTGGGAAACCCCCAGGTCTTTTCAAACCCCAGTCTCCCAAATAAAATAGGAGGAACTATCTTCCCCTTTTAAACAGTTTTAAATGAATACGCCAGACATATTTTTTTGGAAAACCCGTAATCAGTAGAAAACCCAAAGGTTTTTCACCAGATATCCATGCCCTGCTGCCGACCTTCATCGCAACCCTGGTATAGGGAATTAATAGGGTCTATTTTTGTTCAAGGGAACCCCAGGGGGCAGTTTATTTTCTTACGCAGACTATGGTTATATAACACGCATAAAATGTTATATAGAATTACATTTATATAACCGCACAATTTTCATCACACATATACAACATATACTTTACACAATACATTTTTACACACAACATAACCACACAACACACCCCACACACCACATACACATACACATACCACACACACAAACCACACCCACACCACACACACCCACACACAACATAATATATAATATTTTATATATATTATATAAAATTTTATTATATATATAACAACACATATATATGTATACTACAACAGCATAATAATTATGTATATTAAATAAATATAATATATATGTATATTACTTAAATACGCCACACACACCCCAAAACAACACACACACACACCAACCACAACAAATATATATTATAAATAATATATATATAAAATATATATATGAATATTTTATATACATATATATATATTTATATATATATATATAATATATATATATATTAAATTATATATATTGTATATATAATATTATGATAAAAATTTGGGTTTTAGATTATATTTTAAAAAAATCTTTTTAGAAGATCCCTAGATAAATTTTAGAAAAACTACGCTAACCTTAACAAAATCATAGTTCCTACAGAAACCGAATCATAAAGGTTAGTATCTCGACCATCAATTTTTACTATCCCAAAAAATCACATGAGATAATGAAACTTTCATTCCCCCAAAAAAGCTAGACGTTGTTTCTGTTGACTATCAAAATATGATCTTTTAAAGGAGGGAGCCTCAAAATCAGAAGTGTTCAAGATTGTTTGTATATAGATATACAAAAATTCTAGATCTAATGTAGGTACATTGGATCATTACACTATTATTTATCCTAAACTAGACTCCTGAGGGCAGGTTGGGTAATATATAATAAAATAAAAATATTTAATTATATATATTAAAAATATATATATAATATATATTAGTAAAAAAAATAAAATATAATATAAAAATAAACCTACAACATAGTGTCATAAATAAATTTTTTTTTTGATAAAAATATATCTTATCAACATATATGAAATATAACATTGTACATATACAATATACTATATATTTATAACCCCAAAACACACAAACCCCACCAAAACCCCACACACACCACACACAAAAACACATATATTTATTATATAATATATATATATTAATATATATAATATATATATATATATTAGCGAAAAGGCCACCGCTGTCACCAATTAAGCGAAAA
>NW_023649463.1:5000-6386 GCF_015228065.2 Penaeus monodon | reverse complement strand
AACCCACACACACACCCCCCAAACCACCAAAAAAAAAAAAAAAAGGACACACCAAGTACAAACCAAACAGCCCAAAAAAACAAAAACAGGCCCACAAACAAAACAACAACCCCAACAAAACCCCCAAACACAAAAACAAAACAACACACCCCAACAACAAAAAAACACAAATACACAAAACGAACAAACAAAACACACAAAAAAAGGGGCGAACCCCTAAAAAAAAAACCACAAAAAAAGGGACACAAACCCAAACAGACAATCCCTGGACACAAACCAAAAAAAACAAAAAAAAACAACAAAACCCCCCAAACACAAACAGAAAACCCAAAAAGAAAACCCCCAAAAACAAACAAAAACACAAACAAAGACACGGGAAGGGACCCCCCCCAACAAAACAAAACCAAAAACCCCAAAAAACGAAAACAGACAATCCCTGGCCCGCAAAACAAAAACAAAAAACAAAAGACACCCCCCCCCAAAACCCCAAACACAGACGGGGAAAACCCCGGACACAAAAAAACCCCCCCCCCCCCCAAAAACACACAACCAAAAAACCCAAACGCAGGCAGACAATCCCTGGACACAAAAAAAAAACAAAAACAAAGAACCCCCAAACCCGGGTCGCCCAAAAAAACAAAAGAGAAAAAACGGGACTGAATTTCCTCCTTTTTCTTCGAAATTTCGTCATCATGGCAACACACGGGCGCGAACAAAGAAGAGCGAGGTCGAGGGTTTGGAGGGGGGGGGGGGGGGAGGGAAAGGGGGAGAGGGGGGGGGGGAGGGGAAAAGGGGGAGAGGAGTGGGAGGGGAGGGAGAGAGGGGTGGGGGGGAGAGGGAGGGAGGGGTGGGAGGGGAGAAGAGGAGGGAGAGAGGAGAGGGGGGGGGAGGGAGGGAGAGAGGGGAGAGGAGGAGGGAGAAGAGAAAGGGGTAGGAGGGAGGGAGGTGGAGAAGAGGAGGGAGGGAAGAGGGGGAGAAGGAAGGTAAGGCAGGCAGGTTTGGAGGGAGAGGGGGGAGGGGAGGGGGGGGGGGAGAGAGAGGGGAGAGGGGGAGGTGGATGGGGAGGAGGAGAAAGGGGGGAAAAAGAGGGGGAGGGAGGGAGAAGGGGAGCAGGGAGGGAGAGGGAGAAGGGATGGGAGGAAAGAAGGGAGGGATGGAGAAAGGGAGGTAGGAAGAGAAGGGGAAGAGGGAGAGGAAAAGAAGGAGACTGAAAGAGAGAGAGAGGATGAGAGAGAGAGAGAGAGAGAGAGAGGAAAAAAGGGGAAAAAGAAGAGAGAGGGAAAGAGGAGAAAGAAAAAAAAAGAAAAGAAAAAAAGAAAAGGGGAAAAAAAGAGAGAGAGAGGAGAGGGGAGAGAGAGGAGAGAGAGAGAGAGAGAGAGAGAGAGA
>NW_023649462.1:0-5000 GCF_015228065.2 Penaeus monodon | reverse complement strand
TTAAACCTTTACATGTATGGATGTCCTAAGAGCGACTAAAACAGACAATGAATCCCCCATTTCGTGGCCACCTTGGCCATGTCATGGATGGCCTACGTCACGAACCTTTTTACTCGCCACGAACGAAAACTGAAACAACTAAACACTCAACAAACCATCTACTGGCCGAAATTTACCGAGTGCTCGCTTATTTGTAGCACAATATCTTCGCTATATCTCCGGTAGGATCTTTTAAATACGAATAATGTCATTCACCTACACGTGTTCCCCTAACAAGGATCTAACCCAGGATAGATAAGAGAATGACTACAGTTATTACAAAGGATATCTGCTAATAAGTCAGCTCCAAAATTATCGTTTACCCGCAATGTAACTATACGAAATCTATAGGACTGTAGGCACAAAGACAAACGAACAACTCTGTTGTTGCTAGACTTGGACTGTTATATAATTAACGGGTATAATCTACTTCTAATTTGAAATCTTTCCCTGTAAGATAGTACTGGAATCTCGTGACGCCAAACACAATGGTTGACATCTCTTTCCACAGTTGATAGCGTCTCCCGCTCTAGTAACTTCCTGCTTGCGTAGCCACGGGTAAGGATCATCATCAACATACTGCAGTAACACCGCACCAACACCATAGTAGACGCATCAGTCTGAGGGCAACAGGGAAATATAATATCTGGCAATTGCGAATGGTTTTATGGTCATATTACTGCTTAAGCTGCTCAAATTCTTTTCATTCATTACTCCAAACGAAAGGTTCTCGAACATTCCTCTGAGCATAGTGATAGGGGGATTGTGGAGGTTTGAAAATTAGGTTGAAACAGTCTATAAAATGAAATTCAATCCCGAGAAATTTCCTCAAAGCCTTTCTTAGTCTTAGGTAAGGGTACTTTAAGCAGTGCCTCAACTTATTGTACTGAGGTCTTAAACTCTCGGCCCTTGACAATAAATCCCAAATTATTCAACTGAGGAAAACCAAATCTACATTTTGACAATCTGGCTGATCAACATTGTACTTTCTAAACGCTGCATGGACATTTACTAATGCTGTCATTGTCGTTCCAGTAATACCATATATGAAAATGTTGTCAAAATAAAAGGCAATGTTAATCAGTCCAGATAATACTAAATCTCATGAGTCGGATATATGTGGGCACCTGCGGTCACAAAACACAAAGGAGTATCGTGAATTCCATCAGGCCTCTGTGGGTAGGAAAAGATTTTAAAGGCATAGCACTTTCTGAGAGGGCGAATCTGATTAATAGGCTGTCGTCAAATCTATTTCTGAGAAGTATTCGTGTCCTGCAAACTTAAAAAATTCTTCCTCACAAGACAGGATGGTTCAGAGTGAAAAATACAGTGATCAAATTAATTGCACGACAATCTAATAGCATCGCGGGATGTACCATCAGCTTTATTAACCATTACTACTGGGGAACAGTAGGGTGAGAAGGACAGTCTTATAATGCATTGTCATATAATTTATCTACTTCCTCTCGAAGTGAGACTGGAGATGACGGGGATCGGGTATCTTTAGCTCTTACTAATCTCAGTTGGGGGAAACAAAAAAGTTCATTCATATTATGTGAATCAATGAAGTGCCCCCGGTATATCAGAAAATATATTGCTGGTACACGAATTAATTAAACTTGTAATATCTGCTTTCTGCAAAGGGACTCAATCTGGTGGATAATTTTTGATTAATTTAAGTTGGAACTTTTATCGACTCTACTGTACCATCTGTAGTAGGGGCAGTCATCCATTCCACCCGAATCATCTTCCACTAAGACATATGGACGTCTGGAAAGGTGCAAGAAAATTTATTTACAACATCGTTAATCATCTAATGCAGTGTTCTACTTATAGTGGCTTCTGCGTAATATTCTTAAGCAAGTTAACATGATAGAGCTTGTAAGTGCCATTCTCATCAATTAAGTAATTTACTTTGTCTTTTGTTCAAGAACGGGCAATGGACCCCTCCAGTGACATCAGTAAATTGTTTGCATGATCAGGAAGTAAAACTAAGGACCTCATCACTTTCTTAAAATGTCTCTTCTGTGACTTTAGATCGAAGTATGGCACCGATTATCTGGATGAAACTGATGTAGGCATTCGAGCAGCAATTTTGGCACAGTCAGCTAATTTATCTGTCAATTCTATAATATATTGATACGTAGAATGCTGGTCCTCATTTACACTAGAATTTTCCCATAAATCTCTCAGGACTGACAGTGGGACCCCTGCACAGTAAGACCAAAAGCAAGTTCGGAAAAGGAGAAAATGCCGTCCCCGGGGTCGCTCGGATTTCCCTCAATGCGAAAAGAGGTAGGTATTGAGATACCGAGGCAACTCCTTTTGTTTTTCTACAACACAAACTTTCTCAAGCAAGCCTTCAGTGTATGTGGAATCTTTCTATCCTACCGTTACAACTCGGGTGGTAAGGAGTTGTAAAAAAGCGGGTTTTAACCGAGAAAACTTGTGGAGTTCACCCATTATTGGAACGTAAATTGCGTACCTTGTCTAGAGTATCTCCCTAGGTACTGCCTACTCGAGAGGAAAAATCATTAGTAAAGCTCGGCTACAGACAACGAATCAATGTCTGTTAACGGAGAGAATCAGGGGAACACGGTGGCAAAAATCTATTATTGTTAAGATGTATATATGACCCTGGGAAGATGCAGGAGTTAATGGTCGACAAATCGATCGCGACACCCGAGAAAATGTCAGTCACAATAGGTAATGGCTGCAAGGGGCTGGCTTTATCTTGCCCGTTACTGGACATTCTCTGCACTTCTCACAAGATCTGCAGTAGTCTTGATGCAGCACCCATTCCAGGTCAATATAATTGTTCCCTTACTTTAAGTTTCTGTTTACGATGCGAGGAAATGCCCTGCAAGTGGACTTCATGTGCCAGACTGCGAATTACTTCCGGCAGTCAGCAGGTACAACCAAAGAGGTTTTACAACCCTCTCACAAAATCTAGAATTACACAGGAGCGGTAGATCAAACCATTCATACCTCATACTTGAATACGAGCCACGCGCAGTTTCCGTTCCCAGCATTAGCTTTACACCTGGAACCTGACAACAAGATAGACAACGTTGACTGGAGTTGACGAATTACGAAGGTGTGATATTGGAGAGGTTATACTTTCGTAATACTAGAGGTGAGACTCTCTTAATTTTAAGAATATAGTTTCAAACTGCTTGAACATTCTTCATCAGTACCATTAGTCGTTTTTGCAACTGGTACAGTACACGGTATAGTTTCAATATGGTTAGACACAGGTGCACTGGCAGTAGAGTTATTTAGTAACAGTACAGCGTTATTATGATCTTGACACCTGGAATGTTCCCAATTAATAAAGAGCAAAACGTGATTGGCCCTACAGGTAACCCATCCAACATAATATGGCATCGGAGAAACATTGACTAGAGGGAAAAGTGTCGTACGCCCAAGATAATCAGAAACTCTAGGTCCACTGACATGATGTCAGGTCAACATAGGGAGTAAATTGTTCAGCAACAATAACACAAGAACAGCGGAAATCTCGGAGGATAGTTGAGACACAGAACCATTGATGTGCCAGAAGTTAAGAATTTATGAGGCGAGTTGTCCATCAAAAGAAAAGTGACGGTAGAACCAGACTGTTGTTTGAAAGCAAAAGGGTTTTTAGGGTCAACGTGGTTTGATGTGCCCGACTTCACCACAACCATGACATGTTACTTAGGTCTCGGGGCTTTTCTTCAGTTCTTCTGGAACTAACCTGTTATGTCTGAACATCCTCTTACCTCGGTGTAGACCAGGGTCGATTCGGGTAAGATTCCATGAGAGGAAGCCCAAGTGTCTGCAACCTCCTCGCAGCTTCATCAAGAGTCGAGACGTTGTTCTCTTTCAAAACATGAGAATTATCTGGGGGAAAACGCAAGATTTTAGCTGGTCTAATATCATAAAAGAACGTAAATTCTCATAAGATTTCTCTACGTTACTGGGCGTCACCCATAAATCGAACATCCGCCTAAATAAATTACAAATTGTTTAAAAGTTTCACAGGTTTAATTTGTAGCCCGGCGAAAGTCCATCTGTAACTATCTGGGAGTTTTAGCAAAAAAGTATCAAGAAACATTTTTTTAATAGTCTAATCTTTAGTTATCTCAGGTGATAAAATTGTATAAACATTACTGCTTGCCCTGTCAAAAGGCTGCCTAACCTCACGGCATAACTTCCTTCTTTAAAATTAAAAAATATCAGCACTCTTTCAAACCTTATGTAAATACAAAGAATGTCTTACTTATATGAAACACAGGCAAGCTAGGTCTCACAGTCACATCACCGAACACTGGGGGTGATGGAGGCATCATTGTTGGCCCGGATTTTCGTCATTTCAAGTTCGTGAGCGAGTCGTGCTGTCGGTTTTCAGCTTCTATCTGTAATTTTTGTAACTCACGCTCTTAGCTCTCTCTTCCGTAATATTTTGCTGTTACTCCAACATAATCGGACAGAGTATCACCTGAGAGTCCTAGGGCCTCTGGCTGCCTCACAGTGTCTCAAAATAGCATCACAAAGAAAATTGTTAACGTTGTAAATTAATTTATCAATACAAGTACAGTACGGAATGACACTTAGAAACAAATCTGATCTCCGGGCCCAAGGCCGCTGAGGGGAGCTGGATAAACCTGGCTCCCACGAAAACTACGATGAATAGGTTTCGCAAAACCAAAGACTACCAATCCTACTCACGGCGCCACTTGTGGATTAATTAGGTTCTTATTAATTGGATTGGTGTAGTCTCGGGTTAAATCGACACATAATTCATCCTCATACATTTATTTACACTCCAAAATAATAGCATTTTAGAAATAAATGATTGCACTTACCATTTTCCATTTTTAAACAAAAAAATAAGTTAGTTTGATTCATTTCTAGTTCGACACTTCCCCTGCTTTGGTTGGACTCCTTTTCGGCCACAACTCTAGACAGGACAGGATATG
>NW_023649461.1:0-5000 GCF_015228065.2 Penaeus monodon | reverse complement strand
GTTGATGTGTATGTGTGTGTATGTATATTATTACACACCACCACACACACACACAGACAATACACACAACACACACAAACAACACACACACATAACAACCCCACACCCACACACACACATATATAATATATATATATAGATATATATATATTATATATAATATAAATATATATATATATATAAATATATATATTAATATGTATGTATATATTGATAAGTGTGTGTGTTTATATATAAAATATATATTATAAATATATGTTATATATAATACAATATATCATATATAGTATTATTATATCATATATAGTATATATCCTATATATATATATAATATATAATTGTATATTATAATAGAGCTATAGATAATTTAATATATATATAAAATATATAGATTAAATTTTATATACATATACATATATAACACATTATGGGTATTGTATATATATTACGATATATATATATATATATATATATATATATAATATCTATATATATATATTTATATATATATATCTATTTTAATGAATAAAAACTATAGATCTAATATATGATATGTATATAATGAATTATATAATAATATAATAAATTCTATATATATATGATTTATTAAATATATAAGATATATATATATATACGATATATAGTATATATTATATATATAGATATATTATATATAGATATATATATATATGTATATATACTATTGTGTGTGTGTGTCTCGTGTGGTGTGTGTGTGTGTATGTGTGTGTTGGTCTGTGTGTATGTGTGTGTATGTATATTCCTTAAAAAAACACACCCACACACACACCACACCAGACATTACACCAAAACACACACACACCACACAACACACACAAATTACACACACACCACCCACAACACACACCAGTAATATATTTATATATATATAGATATATATAGACTAATATATAATATATATAATATAAATTATGTATGTATAATTATAAGCTGTGTGGTTTATAATATATATATATTATAATATATAATTATATTATATATGTATATTATATATATATATATATATATATATTTTAATAACATACATACAATATAGTATTATATATATAATATAATAATATATATATAAAATAAAAATTATATATATAAAAAAATTATGGTGGTGTTGTGTGGTGGGGGTGTGTGTGTGGTGTGTGGTGTGTGTGTGTGTGTGTGGTGGTGTGGGTGTGGGTGTTTGTGTTATGCGTGTGGGTGTGTGTGTGTGTGTGTGGGTGTGTTGTTGAGGGTGTGTGGTGCTAGGTGTGTGTGTTTGTGTGTGTGTGTGTGTGTGTGTGTGTGTTGTGTGGGTGTATGGTGTGTGTGGTGTTTTGGGGGGTGTGTAATATATATTATATATTAAAAATTATATTATATTTTAATATAAATTTTATAATATGAGTTAACCATACACACACACACACACACACACACACACACACACACACACACACACACCCACACCCAATATATCTATATAAATAAAATTTTAAAAATTATATATTATAAAATATATGTGTGGGGTGTGGGTGTTTTGGGTGTGTGGGTTTTGTCTGGTGTGAGGAGGGGTGAGTGGGGGATGTGTGCGTGTGTGCGTGTGTGTGGTGTGTGGTGTTGGTGGTGTGGTGTGTGGGTGTGGTGTGTGTGTGGGGTTGTGGGGTGGGTGGTGTGTGTGTGTGTGTGTGTGTGAGTGGGGGGTGGGTGTGTGTGGGGGGTGGGTGGGCATAAACATAAATATTAAATAAAATATAAATATTTAAAATTAATAACATAAAAAATAATTTTATATATATATAAATAATATAAAAAATTATATAAAAAATAATATACCCATAAAATTATAATATATATAAATAAATTTTAAATATGATAAAATATATTTGTATATAATATATATATATAAATTTAAAAATTTAAATTTTTATATTTTTATGTATAAATATATAATTATATATAATATTTTTAATTATATAAAATATATATATATGATAATATTGTGGTGGTGTGTGTGTGGTGTGTGTGTGGTAGTGTGTGTGTCTGGGTATGTGTGTGAGTATATTTAACACACACACACACACACAGACATACACACACAACACACACCCACACAACATACACACACACACACACAACATATATATATATATATAAAAAATATATATATATATATAAAATTTTATTAGATAATATATATAAAAATTATATTATAAACATTATGTAAATTTATAAGTGGTTGTTTAATATTATAATTTTAATATATATAGGATATATATAAAATTAATTAAAATATTTTTAAAATATAATTATATAATATTATTATAATATAAATATAATTTTTAAAAATTTAATATATTAATATATTAATAAAAACTTTAAAACAAAATTGGTTGTATATAATATATAAATATATTAAAATATTAATATATATATATTAAAAATTATATAATTGTTAATATGGTAATTTTTGGGATGTAAAATTATGTATAATTACATATATATATAATAAATATATAAAATTTAAATATATATATTTATATAAATATTAATATATAAAATATAAATATAATATATTTATTATAAATATATATATAATATTGTATATATTATTTGTGTGTGTGGTGTGTGTGTGTGTGGATGTGTGTGTTCTGTGTGTTGTGGGGTAGATATTATACCCCACCACCCACACAAGACATAAACCAACCAACCACACACACAACAACCCAACACAACACACACACACCCCCAAAAATTTTAATATATAAAATTTTTATAATATAAATATTATATATTATATTTATTATAATACTAGTATGTAATATTTATAAGTGTGTGTGTTTTATATATATATATTATTATATATATTATATATATATATTATATATATATATATATATATGAATATATAAATATATAAAAATTATTAATATATAAATATATATGAATAATTTAATAATATAATATATATATATAATATTATTTTGGTATATATATGTATAATTATGGGATGAAAATGATATATACATATATAATATATATATATATAATATATATAAATATATAATAAATTATTATTATATGTAATAGTATTGTCTGTAATTATACACACATACCCCACACTCACACACCCACAAAACACCCCCACAAAACACCACCAACCCCCCCCCCCCCCCCCCACACCCACACCCACACACCACACCCCACCACACACCCCACACACACCACCACTACACACAAACCACACCCCCACACCCACACCAACACACACACCCCCACACACACACACACAAAATATTATTATATTATATATATATATATATATTATATATTTAATATATATATATATATAAAATTTAATATTAATATGTGGTGGTGTGTGTGTGTGTGTATTTTAAAATGGTATATTTTACATAAAACCCACATAAAAATTATAAATTTTAATTAAATAATATATATATTATATATAATATAAATAATAATATAATATTTATATATTAATGATAATTAGTATGCATAGATATACATAATTAATATATATATTTTTTTTATATATATTTAATATATAATATATGTATGTATGTATATTAATACATAATATATTTTTATATATATATATTATATAAATATTATATATTATAATATTAATATTGTACATTAAAAATGTAACAAGGCCGCGGTGGCGAATGGTTGAGCATCGGATAAAGACTGACGACGGCAATCTAAATTTCGGGGGGTTCGGGGCATCGCCCGCCGCGTTTTCCCTTTGGGGCAAGGAACTTCACCTTGTTTGCCTACCTAGACTGGGGGGCCCAAAGGGCAGCCTGAGTAAGTGCTGGTCCCAAGCCGGATAAATAGAGAGAATGATTACCTAAAAAAAGGTACTCTCCGTGGAAAAGGAACTGGGGGCCCCACCCCGACTCATCCAAGAGCATCACAACTGAAAAAATACAATTAAAATTTTCATGTGTGACCACGGCGGCCCGACATGAACCACCCTTTAAAAGAAGAATACATGTATACACACACACACACACACTCCACCACAACACACACCACCACACAACACACAACACGCACACACAACCAAACCCCCACACCACACACACACACCCCCACACACACCCACACACACACACACACACACACAACCACAATATAACAAAAATATATATATTAATATATTATAATAATATATATATATTATATATATATATAATTACAATATAGCGTCTAGTGGTGAGTGAGGATGTGTGTATATGTGTGGGGTGTGTGGTGGGGGTGTGTGTTGTTGGTGTGTTTTTTTGTGTGGTGTTGTGTGGTGGTGTGTGTGGTGTGTTGTGTTTGGCATATATTAAATATATAATATAATTATATATATATAATATTTATATATATATATATATATGTGTTGTGGTGTTGTGTGTGTGTGTGTGTGTGTGTGTGTGTTTTTATGCATATATATAATATATGATATAATATATATATATTTTATTATATTATTAATATATATGAAATTTATATATTAATATATATATATTTAATTTTAAAATATATAATAATTAATATATAGGTGGTGGGGTGTGGTTGTGTGTGTGTGTGTGTGTATGTGTGGGTTATATTATATTTATTAAATATAATTAATAAATATATATATATATATATAATAAAAAATAATAAAACATACAACACACACACACAACACACACACACACAAAACACACACACAACACAGACATACACACCCAAACACACACACACACACACACAACACAACACACACCACACACAACACCACACACATACACACAACCCCCACTTTTTTTTTATTAAATATATTTTATTATATATATATATATTATATAAATTAATTAACAATATATATATTTTTTTTTTTTTTTTTTTTTTTTTTTTTTATTTTTTATATAAAGGGGGGGGGGGGGGGGGGGGGGGGGGTGTGTGTGTGGGGGGTGTGGTTTGGTTTTGGGGTG
>NW_023649460.1:0-5000 GCF_015228065.2 Penaeus monodon | reverse complement strand
ATATATATATATAATATAATTTTTATATATATATTAAAGTTTTTATATGGGAGTTTAACAGTGCAAATATGAAAGTATTTATTTAGAGTTAACATGACCTGAGAAAAAGATCAAATTACAATACACAGAGTGACCTTCTTAACTCCCGTATATCACCCAGGGGCGGACAAAGACGCGTCCCCCGGGCAGTGCCGCGACTTGACCTTTTGGAGAATTGGTATTTCCGCATCATAGGAAAATCACCCCCCCCCCCCCCCCTTTTCCTCCCGGGGGGGTAGCCCCAAACAGGAAATAGCGACCTAAGCTGACACTTTGGGCAGCCAACCTATTTTCCGAAGACGGGTCATCCCCCGCCTAGGTGCCGACCCAGTAAAAACCCCTAGGAGACAGCAAGGACCAAAATTGGTCTACCCACCTCGACTGCCCACACCAACCTCCAATACCTGCACCCCCCGAATTGGATTTGTGCTAAAATTGATCTTTTTCAGAGTATTTCTTGTCACATATATATCATACGGTCTATAACTTTTTATATATATTTATTTTGTGCCTATAACTGTGTTATGAAGTTTTTTTCTTGTGGGAATTAGAATAACTTAACCATCACAAATATATATATATATATATATATAATATATATAATTTTATATAATATAATAATATGGAAAGGGAAAAAAGCCACAGTAGAAATTAAACCAAATGAATGTTTCGAACTCTTTACGATCTCCTTTCCCAAAAAATAAACCGAAATAGATACGAGGGAGGGAATTTGACAAGATATATAGGGTAGAGAGACGAAGGACAAAGAGGAGGAGGAGGGCAAGGGCGAAGGTTGGGGAAGGGTTTGCTAAAACGAGGAGGGAAAGTCATCCCAAACCCCCCTTTACCCGACGAAAGCCAACTAGAAAATATAAAAATACTGGGCCCAAAGAAGGGGGACTTTCCCGCTCGTGCAAAGCAGTCTGTAGACACTTGACCGGGTTTTTTCCTCCCTGAAGGAAATCAGAGCTTTCTGTCTAAAAGGCGGAACCCCGGGAAGGGCGAACACGAAGGGCAGATGAAAGGAAGAACGTGGCTCCATAATAAACACAAACAAGTAACGTGTACACAAAGATAAAAACCCCAAAACAGCCAAGTAAGAAATAAAACAAAATCGAAGTTTCGAACTCTTCACGAATCCTCTTCAGCGAATAATAAACCGAAATGGATACAAGGAGAAAAATTTATATATATAAATAATAATATATATTTATATATATATATATTTATATATATATATATATATATATAATAAATGTGTGTCTGGTATTTTGGCTTGTATTTTATAGTTCTAGTTTGGGGCATCCTTTTGGTAAAAAAGGGCTTGATGATTACCCCTGATTTATACAACATATATATTATAATATATATATATTTTAAAAATAAAATATAATGAGTATAAATCAGGGGTAAGGTACCAAGCCTTTTTTTACCAGAAAGGAAGCCCAATTAGAACTATAAAAATACAACCCAAAAAGAATACACAGACACCATTTTAATTATAATATTATATATATATATATATATATAATATTATTTAATATATATATAATATAATATTATATTATTCTCTCCTTGTATCCATTTCGTTTATATTCGTTGAAGAGGAATTCGGAAGGTTCAAACGTTGCGATTTGTTTATTTCTTATGGGCTTTTTGCTTTTCATCTTTGTGTACACGTTACTGTGTTTGGTTTATTTTGGAAGCCCCGTTATCTTTAATACTGCCTTGTGTTTGCCATTGCCCCGGGGTTGCACGTCCTTTTAGACAGCAAGCTCTGATTTCTTCAGGGAGGAATAACCAGGTCAATGTCTACAAGAGCTTGCACGAGCGGTAAATCCCCCTTTTTCGGGCCCGTATTTTTATAGTTCTAGATTTTGGGCTTTTCCCTTTTTGGCAATGGGGCTTTGGGTGATTTTCCTCCCCGTTAGTTAGCAAGCCCTTTCCCGACTCTTCGACCTTGACCCCCTCCCCCTTTTTTGCCTTTTGTCTCTCTACCACTATATTTTTGTCAAAATTCTCTCCCGTATCATTCGGTTTTTTATTTTGTTGAAAAGGGATCGTGAAAAGTTGAAACATTTCGATTTGGGGTTTAATTTCTTATGTGGCGTTTTCCCTTTTTAAAATATATATATATATAATATATATATATAAATATTTAAATATATATAATATATATTGTGATGGGTATAAGATTATTTTAATATCCAACTAGAGAAATAACTCAATAACACAGATAAAGGCACGATATAATATATAATAATCACAGTATATAGACACGTATGATAATAGTGACAAAAATGACTCTGGAAATAAAGATCAATATTAGCACTAATCACAATTCGTGGGTGCAGGTAATGGAGGTTGGTGTGGGCAGTCGAGGTCGGTAGACCAAGTGTGTCCTTGCTGTCTCTGCTAGCGGCTTTATCTCGGGTCGGCACGCTAGGCGGGGCGATGACCGTCTTACAGGAAAATAGGTGTGGCTGATCCAAGTGTCAGCTTAGGTCGCTATTTCACTGATTGGCTAGCTGCGGATCGTCGCAATTCATAGGTCCGCCCTTCGATCGGTCTCTGAGAGTGATTTTCCTATGATGCGGAAATAACCAGATTCTCCAGAAAGGTCAAAGTCGCAGGCACTGCCGGGACGCGTCTTTGTCCGACCCTGGGGTGATATACGGCAGTTAAGAAGGTCACATCTGTGTATTGTAATTTGATCATATTTTTCAGGTCAGTGTTAACTCAAATATAATACTTTCATATTTGCACTGTTAAACTCCACATATAAATACTTTAATATATATATATATATATAATATAATATATATAATATATATAATATATAATATATATATATATATAATATGCATATAATATATATATTATATATATTATATAATATATATAGGTAGATAGATATTATATATATGTATATATATACACACACACACACATACACACACACACACGCACACACACACAACACACACACACACACACACACACATATATAATATATATATATATATATATATTATAATATATAATATATATATATATATATATGTATGTGTATATATATATATATACTAGTATATATATATATAATATATATATTATATATATATAGATATATATATATATCTATTATATGTATGTGTGTGTGAGTATAGGTGTTTTTGTGGTTGTATGTATCTATCTAATTTCCCTACATAGCTAATTTCCGTACATAGAAAAAAATCCAACATAACCTGATCATAGTAGTTACACGGACAGCGGAGGCGACTTCAGAGATCTCATTAACAGGCGGTTCCATGATGCCTCGAATTACACTGTCGTTCACACGTACGCGAATTAATTATGCACGCTCATTATCACAACGATGCACAGCTGAGAAAAAAGCATGGGTCGTCGAGCTTGTATGTGCGTGGATACAGACTAATATGAAATACCTGTTTATGATTAGGAAGGAATTTTACACGTTAATCTTGTGCTGCTGTGTTTGTAGTCATTTTTTTGTAGAAGGGGGTTGGTATAGGGATTTTTTTGTTAAAAGACGTTTATTCATGTGTTTCAAAAAACTTTTTTTTTCTCGCTTTCCCCTCACTTTTATATATTATATATATATAATTAAAAATATATATATTTTTTAATATATAATATTATATATAGTAATATAATATAATTATAATATTATATATTTTTATAATAATATATATAAATATATATAATATATTATATATATATTTAAATTTATTCTCTGCAGTCTGTCGTCTCCTCTCTCTCTCTCTCTCTGTATGTGGTGTGTGTGTATGTGTGTTGTGTGTTTTTGTGTGTGGTAGGTGGGTGTGTGGTGTGTGTGTGTGTGTGTTGTGGTTTGGGGTGTGTGTGTGTGTGTGTGTGTTTTATGTATGTGTATGTTGCGCGTCCTGTGGGCTGCTCTCTCTCTTCTCTCTCTCTCTCTCCTTCTCTCTCTCTCTCTCTCCTCTTCTCTCTCTTCTCTCTCGTTTTAGGCACGGGATATATCAAAAAACGAGTTTTTAAGACAGAAAACATCAAAGCTTCTTCAAGAAACTTTCCTTCATGACAAAAAAAAGATGGAGCTCGGGGTAATAGAAATTGTGTTTTGAACTCTGTTTCATTATTAAAAGCATGTACCCAAAAAGTTTTATAATCCTAAGGAATATAAAAACTTATTTTTGTAAACGAGATACAGATACAGGCTATACAGGTTTCTCAGTTTTTCCCGCTACAGCATTTCCCCTTTTTTTACAACAGGGTTACCCGGGCATGAAGGTTGGAAAAAAAAAAAAAAAAAACGTTTGCAACAGGAGCTTTAAAAAATATAAAATAAAGATGTTGTAAAGGGTATATATTTTCCAATAACTACATACACACAACACACACTACACACACACACTACAATATATGTGTATGTGTTTGTGCGCACACACACACAACACACACACCACACACCACACACAACACACACCACACACAACACACACACCACACACACACACACACCACACCACACAAAAATATTATGTGTGTGTGTGGTGTGTGTGTGTGGTGTTTGTGGTTGTTTGTGTGTGTGTGTGTGTGTGTGTTATGTAGGTGTATATTAATATATATAATATTATATATATATATATATATATAATAATATATATTGGGGTTGATAATAAACATATATTAAAATATATAAAAATATATAATATTATATATATATAATATATAATTTTTATATATATTTTTATATATATTATACATAAATAAATATATAATATATATTAAAAATATAATTTTAAAAATAATAAATATTATATTTATATAATATTATATATAAAATATATATATATTATAATATATTGCACAGGTTTTTGGGGCAGAGCCCCCCGGGACCCCCACAAAGGGGTGTGGGGCCTGCAGTAGAGGTCACTCCTGTCAAGACCATATAACAG
>NW_023649459.1:5000-33158 GCF_015228065.2 Penaeus monodon | reverse complement strand
TAGTTGGCCACGCCCAGCCACGTCTTCCCGGGGTGGGCCCGGCCCCCAAACCCTGGTGGGAGGTCACCCCGTGGGAAACGAGCCAGGTGGCCATCAGCCTGATTTTGGCGATAGGGGTTGTGCAAATAATCCCCCTATACCATTTCCCCCGGGTGAAACCCTTTTTGGTTGGGCACATGGTCCCTCAAGGGTACCCCATGATAAGCGCAAGGACTTTTCAAAGGCCCCAAAACAAATTTTCCAAGGCGCAAAAGCGTCCAGAAATTCAAAAACGTATAGTAAAACTGGCAGTATCAGGGCCTTGGAGAAGTGCTTGGTCTTTGCACGGGGTACCGGCTTTTCCAAATACTCTTGCCCCGAAAGATTTCATAATCCCTGCGCTGGGCCAGCCCCGTCTATGATTTTTGGGCTGACAGCCTGGAGCATGAACGCACTGCCAAGGTAATTAAGCTCTCGTAAACTAAAGTCCTCACCGAAACACGTACCGATACCAGGTTTTTCCTAGCAAGCCCCCAAAGCCCATTTGATAAAGCATCAAGAGCTATGTATATACAATACTCCCTACATACATTCATCATATTTTAAATATATATATTATATATATATATATAAATTTTAATAAAATATATATATAATATATATATATAATACTAAATATGTGTTTTGTATGTATGTATTGTGTGTGTGTGGGTGTGGTGTGGGTTGTGTGTGTGTTTAATTTTTTTTTTTTTATTTTTCTTTTACACCCCACCACACACACACACACACCACACACACACAAAAAAAAAAAATTATATATATATATATTTTATATATATATATGTGTTGGGGTGTGGTGTGTGTGTGTGTGTGTTGTGTGTTTTGGCGTGTATGTGTTTGTGTGTTGAATTTTTTTTTTATTCATTCATTCTTTCAACACAAAAACACACACCACACCACACACCCCAACACACCCACCCCATACGCAAACACACACAAATACACAACAACACATACACATACACAAGCAACACACACCCAAAAAAAAAAAATGGGGGGTTTGGTTTTTGTGGTATTGTGTGTGTGTGTGTTTGTGTATATTGAGTGTAAAACCCAAATTTTGGATGGGGGTGGGGGGATAGAGAAAGATAGGCTGGTGACAGAGCGGTGGAGGGAGAAGCGGGGACCAAGGGCAGTGAGGCTGGAGAGTTTCAAGGAGAGAGAGCGGCCATGGGTGGTGGAGAGGGACCGGGAAGAATCATGGGAAAACTTGGGCTATGAGCTGGAAGTCATGTATAAGTCCGAAACGTACTCGCGAACGATAGAGGACTTCGGTCTTTCCTTTACTCTCCGCCCTCTCCCTCCATCGACTTTTATTTCAATCCATCGACCGTTTTATTTTACTCATAGGAACTCCTTGGTTGATGTCTCTCCCCTTTCGTGGTACTTTAATCTCGGCCCTCGAGTTCGTCCTCCATCCCAAAACCTTTCTTTTCCCCCGTCGTTACCGTAAGGCTCTTCAGAGCCTGCGCAGGGAGGGCGTAAACCATTTTGCCAGCCTCCCACCTGCAGAAGGCCTGGCACCTTTTGGGTAACGCCTTGACCTTTTCCCCCTGGTCAGCGACACCCGAGAAAGCATGATTGCTGGTACCTTACACCGTTGGCTGAGAGGGTTAGCAGCAAGCCTGTTTTCCGGAGGTGAATTTGTACCCCAGGTTCAAGGTCATCAATCTTCATCTCCCACATTTCTGTGGGAACCCAAAACCATGTGTGTGTGTGTGTGTGTGTGGGCTGTGCAAACACACACACACACACACACAAAACACACCCCACCAAAAACAACAACGCGCGCGGATTTTCAAATATTGTGTTAGTCGGGCATCACTATTGTATGATATATGATGCCCGATGCTGTAGTTAGTCTGTTTATGGTCAAACGCTATGAGAGTACACCCTATACAAAAAAAATTGCTCCCTTGTAGTTCAGTCCATGCATGGTCAAAGGCTATGGGGTCCACCCTATACAAAACAATCCACGTCTTGTGCCATCTAAAGATAAAAAAGCTTCGGGAGTCAATCCTGGGGAAAAAATCAAGCCGAAGTCTTGAAGCCAGTTCTTTTCTCGGCTTGCGACCTCATTCTGGCAACTCCTGCGACGCCACTGGTGCCAAAACCGTATCGGACCATGACGTTCCTTTGGATCTATCAACTGGTGGAGAGGATATAAGATGTGATATATATATTAATATTATATTATATATATATATATATATTATATTTAATATATACATCATCATCTTTTCATCATCTATCATCATCATTGGGGAGCTAACGCGACGGGGGCGCATAGCCGTATCCAGCCTAGGAGGGTCCCACATGCTAAACCCCAGGCAGGGGCTCGGATCATCTCGAGTCTTCACGATAGGTCTGGTCCATCTGCCTAGCCACTTTCTCCTGGGTCTTTCCCACAGGCCTCCAACCTGGTGGGCAGGATCACCCCGTGGGAAACGAGCCAGGTGGCCATACCAGCCTGAGTTGGCGATCACGGGTTGTGCAAATAATAGGCCCCTATACCCAGTCTCAGGGTGTAACCTTTTGGTTGGGCACATGGTCCCGTCAAGTGTATCCCATGATAAAGCGCAAGGACCTGTTCCAAAGGCACCAAAACGAGATTCAAGGCGCAAGATAGCGTCCAGAATTAAATACCGAAATAGTAAAACTGGCAGATCGGGGCCCTTGGAGACAGGGTAGCTTGGTCCTTCTGCACAGGTACCGGCTTTTCCCAAATACTCTTGTCGAAAGATTTCATAATCCCTGCTGCTAGGCCAGCCCGTCTACTGACTTTTTGGTCTGACAGCCTGGAGTCAGGAACTGCACTCCCAAGGTATATAAAGCTCTCAGTGAACTCAATGTCCTCACGCAAGCACGTACCGACTAAACAGGATTTACTAGCAAGCCCCAAAGTCCTATATTGATAAATGCATCAAGAGCCATATGTATATACACATACATACATACATACATTCAAAACATATATAAATATATATATGTATATTATATAAAATATATATATATATATTTTATATATATATATATAAAATATATATATAATTTTAAATATTTTTTAAATTTAAATTTTGTGTTTGTTTTGTTGGTGTGTGTGTGTTATTTTTTTATTTTTTTTTATTTATTTACACGCACAAAACACACACACACACACGCATACACACACACAAAACAACACACCCCAAAACCCCACCCCACACACAACATAAAATTTTATATATATATATATATATATATAAAATATATATGTTGTGGTGTGTTGTGTGTGTGTGTGTGTGTGTGTGTGTGTGTGTGTGTTGCGTGTATGTGTTGTGTGTTGTTTTTTTTTTTTCATTCATTCACACACACACACACACACACACACACCCACGCATACGCAAAACACACCCCACATACACACAAACACACACTCACACATACACAATCACACACACACACAAACACAAAATGTGTGTGTGTGTGTGTGTGTGTTTGTGTATGTGTGTGTGTGTGTGTTTGTGTATATGTGAGTGTGTGTGTGAGTGTGGTGTGTGCGCGTCTGTGTGTATATATTTATATATATTATATATTAATTTGAATATATATATATTATATTATATATGTGGTGTGTGTGTGTGTGTGGGGTTTTGTTTTGTGTTGTGTGTGGTGGTGTGTGTGTTGTGCGTGTGTATGTGTGTGTGTGTTTGTGTGTGTGTGTGTGTGTGTGTGTGTGTGGTGTGTGGGGTGTGGTGTGTGTGTGTGTGTGTGTGCGTGCGTGGCGTGCGTATGTATGTTTGTGTATATGTGTATATATGTATATATATATGTATAGATAGATATCGATAATAGTATTTTATGTATATGAGCATATATTCACACACACATACAACACCACACACACACACACCAATAGTACATATTTATGCATACATATATATGTACCCACGCACACACACACACACACACAACACACACACACACACACACAAAACAACACATCACACACACACAAAAAATATATATATATATATATTATATATAAAATATTATATATATATATATTAAAAAACCCCTATATTTGTATATATATATATATTATATATATATATATATAATATATATATATATTTTAAAATATAAAATAACACACAAACACCTAATATATGTAATATATATAATATATATATATAAAATATCTATATATATATAGATATATATATATTTTTTTTAAAATATAATATATATAAATGTATACATAAATACATACACAACACAAAACACACATGTACGTACATATACAGGGCATCATCTTCTGAAAGGAAATCATAAAAAAAAGTAATGAAACTCCCCTTTTTATATCATTTTCTCTTTCTGAAGACTTTCGATCTCTCTCTTATTCTTCATTTTCTTTCTGTCAGAAAATGAAAAGAAGTTTAGAAGAATATGAAACTGATACTAATGTATGTGTTTCATAAACCCACAAAAAACCACAAATACAAACACTCAAGCAACACACTTACACTACATAAAAGTTTGTGTGTATATATGTATATATATTTATATATATATAAAATATATATATATATATATATATATTTTATATATATATATTTTTATAAAAGGCTATCATCCTTAGTACAATGGTGAACAGAGGGTAGTTATACTTGTTAACGGCTTGACTCTTATTTCTGAGAGTTGATACCACGAAAGTATAAAAAAAACCCAAGACAGGGTTAGTTATAATTCGGGCCGCACGGAGGTTCACGGTCAGCTGCCCGGAGAGAGGGCGGAGCTGACCTTAGTGCGGGGGTAGCTTAGCACGAACCCCCGGTCAAACGAGGTCAGATTAAATGTGACCTCCCCCCTCGTAGGGGGGGTTCTTTTTGGGGGGACTTTTGGATCCACGGGAAAAAGCCCGGGGTCCATGGAACAGAAATAAAATTATCCACACCGAAAACAAAAAGAATTATCCCATTTTTAATTTTGCTCGGCATACTCGGCCTCGCCCTCGAGGCGCCTTAAAGGGGGTGACCTAACTTGGCGGGTGTCCGTTCTCGTGCGCGTCCTGGTTAAACTTCGTGGCTGCTCGCCCCTTTTGCCCCTCATCCTCCTGGTCCCGGTGTAATCGCTCGTCTCGATTACCAACTTCCCGAAAGTCTCCACGGGCCCCCTTGACTTCAGTTTGTTTTGACCCCGTGTCGGGCCCCAGGCCTAACTCGGGGGGGGGCCCCCCCCCCCCCCGTCCCCCACACGTCCCAAAATCTCGTCCAGGTCCTTCTCGGTCCAACCCTCGTAATCCGCCCGGGATCTAGGGGCGTCGGGGCAGGGGCGCCTGGGGGCGGCTTATACCTGCGCTACGAGCCCCCTGGAGTTGACCGGATTGCAGGCGTCCCCCCGGGTCCCCTATGCACAGCATTCTGGGGCAAATGGTCCCTGCGGCAAAGGTGTGGTTCGCTGGCTCTCGGGGAGTTGGAGGCAACCCCGTCCACTATACTGGGGATTAAACCTTTTCTGACAAAAATCTTGTCCGGGGGCTATGGCGATGTTCGATGACGCCTCCCACGGATCCTAAGGGTCCTTTTCGGGGCCGTGTGGTCCGACGCAATAAAAATTGGGGACCAGTATCCCAAAAGGCCAGAGTAAGAAAAAAAGAAAGGAAAACAGAGAAGATGGGGTGGTATTACCACAACCGGTTATTCACAAAAAATTTTAAATTTTTTTAATTTTGGTTTTTTAAAACTTTTTCGTTTTTTTTTTTTTTGTGTTTTATTTTCAAAAAGGTAAAAAAGAAAATAAAAGGGGGGGAGATGTCAGTAGCGGCCGCATAGACCTTTTGAACTACCAACCATCTCTGAAGATATGAGAATAGAAAGGGAACGACATGGCGATCCGTGAAGATCTATTTGAACCTGGGTCATCACCAGATAAAAATGATGAACTTGTACATTATGTACAACCACTCGCCCGCGGACAAATTGGGGTAAAAGATACATAAAATTTTTACGCCGGCATAAGAAGAACCCGCCTTATTAAAAAAAAGGGGGCGTGTTTTTTGTCCTGCTGTGTGAGGGGGTAAAAGGTGGTGGATGGGTTGAGTGACAGCTAGCTTTAAATGAGGGGGGAAGGCGAGTGCCCTCACACAGAGAATGTCAAAAACAAATTTTTAGCTTCATAAACCAAAATGAAGTAAATTAGAAATCTAGCTATTTAAAATTATTTCAATACCACTTTGAATTCAAATAATGATATGCGCAGAAGTACGAGAATGAATGGGGACTAAAAAAATATTCGAAAATTTTTTATCAAGAAATTTTTCGGGGTCGAAATCTAAACTGCCGGGGTACATGTTAGCTTTGCAGTCAGTTAAAATAAAAACTCAAAAACGGGGGATCCTATCCCCAAATGCCGTATATACTGAAGCGCTCGAGCCGGGATATAAATCCTGCTCCTTTGGTATCGTAATGGGGCTCGAAAATTCCGAAGGATAATAATTTTACGAAAACACAAACGCTTGGGGGGGGGACCCAAAAAAATGCAAGCGATTCAAAAGGGGGAGAAAGGTGGGGTTAAAAGCGAAAATGATTCTAGCTTAAAACCCCAGTCCAATTTAATTTAAGGACGTAACCCCGGGTCACCCCGACTCAAAGGGGCCCAAGAACGAATAAATTCGGGATTGAACCACTCCGAACGGGAGGCAGATTATTAGGCTTTACGCAAACCCGGGGGGAAATCGGGAATCCTGTGCACTATGATATGGGAAGATCCTATCTATATCCCAAAAAATACAATTTTGTTACCTGCTTTCTCTAGCGGGATAGAAAGTGTCACCAAAAAGCAAAGTAAAATTATTTTTTTTTCCAAATGAGAGGGGAACCCAAATGGTCATCTGACCCTACCCACGCCGCACCCACCGGGAAAAGAGAAATGAGTCGGTCAGGTCGGGGGGGAGGGTTTTGGAACGGATAAAATGAAAAGGATTTGTGATAAAATAAAACCGAACGCGTTAAAATTCGTTGCAGATGAAACAATAAAAGACCTCTAAAACTCTAAAAACGAGAGAAAATAATTAATTTCTTTTCAACGAACGATATTTATGTTTATTTACACCTACCGATCGCACGGGAAAAAACGATTGAGGGGAAAAAAAGTGGGGGAACGTGCCCTTTTCTGTCATTAGCACCTTTTAACCCCAAAAAAAAAACAAAAGGCTTAACACTGTATGGGAAAAAAGGAAGGGGAAAAAAATAAGAAAGGGGGCCCCAAAAGTGTATTTGGTTTTTTCTTAGCCTGTCTTTAGCGGGCGGCGGAAATTTTTTTTTTGGGGTGTTGTGTCCGGGGCATGCCAAAAAGGGGCAAAAGGCCCTCGCTGCCCCCAACTAAAAAGGCTACACTTAGTCAATGGTGAACGAGGGTAGTTATATTGTTAAAGGTTTACTTTTATTTCGGAGTTGATACCACCAGATAAAACACACGAGAATGTTTGTTATAACGGGGCCCCCGGAGGTCCGGGCAGTGCCGGAGAGAGGCGGGGGACCTTAGGCGGGGGTGCTTCACGAACTCCCCGGCAAAAGAGGGCAAAATAAAATGGACCTCCCCCCCGCTGAGCGGGTGGGTTTTTATTTGGGAATTTGGATCCACGTGGAAAACGCCAGTGGTCACTGGTAACAGAAATAAAATTTCCAATCCGTAACGAATAAATTTCCCCATCTTATATATATATATAGGCCGCGGGGGCCAAGGTTAGAGCGTCGAATCAACACTGTCCCCGTTACCATTTACTCCTCTCCGGCCCGCATGGGATGATCAGTCCACTGGCGGGTTCACCCATCGTGCCTGCCTCAGTATAGCCTCCCCTTTCCCCATGGCCCCCATCTTTGGGCGACATGATAAATCGGCGGTTCACTGATCAAAATCACAAACCCCCTCCGACACCTTGTTAGCCGGGGCCTCGTCTCTCTGCCCCAACACAAGGCAGGCTAGGGATGGCGTGTTTCCAAGGGGCGTGAACACTGAACAGCTCCAAGGGCACCCAAACCCCCAGCGTCCCCGAAAAACCCCCAGGGGGAAACCCAATGGGGAGGCAGGGGCACGAAAATAAAAAAAGAATGACAGTTTTTTTTCCTTTTTTTACAAAGTTATTTACCGTACACTTTTCTATAGGGCCCAAAACGGGGAAACCCAAAACCCTCATGCCACGACATTACTTTAACAGGGGGGAAAAAACCAAAAAATCGGGCACAGGGCCCCCACGGGTCTTCAAAGGAGCAGCACCCCAAACCCCTTTTGCTTGTTCCCCCCTCCCCCGCTCACAGCCCGTTGCGTCATGTTTGCCCGGTCCCTTTATGTTAACCTGCCAGGTCATCCTTTTATTTAACACATGTTTCGCACAGGACAAGACCCACTGGCGTAGCAAAAATATATTTAAAATATAATATATATATATATATATATTAATTTAAATTTAATATATATATATATATTATATATATGATAATACTATATATATATATATATATTTTTAATAAAAATTTATTTTATTTTAATATATAACTCATATTAATATATATATATATTATATATATATATTATTAATATAATAATATATATATAAAAAAATAAAATATATATAATATATATTTATAATAATATATATATTTTTTTTTTTTTTTTTTTTTATAATTTTATATATATATTTATAAAATTTATTATATATATATTATATTATATATAATATATAAATATATATTTTATTTTATTATATAATATTAAAAAATTATATATATAAATATAATTATATTATAATTTTTATAAATTATTTATACAAAAAACATTTTTTTTTTATATATATTATATATATTATTTATATATAAAATATAAATATATTTATAAAATATATATATTATAATATATATTTTATATATAAGATATATGAAAAATATAAAATATAGTTATATATTTATATTATATATGTAGAATATGATAATTTTGCACCCCGTGGGTTTTTGCTCTGTGCGAAACGGGGTTAACATAAAAAAGGATGACCTGGGATGTTTTAAAATGAAGGGACCTGGGCAAACATGACGCAAATGGCTGTGAGCGGAGGAGGGGAGGAACACCCAAAGAGAGCCCGGGGTTGGTGCGCTCCTGAAAAGACCCGTGTGTCCCCTTTGTGCCCTGAAAAACGTTGTTTTCCCCTGTTAAAGCTGTATCGGCAGTGTGAATGCGGTTCCCCCGTATGGGCCTATAAAAAAAGTGTAGGGTAAATAACTAGTGTAATAAAGAAAGATGTCATTTTGTGTTTTTTTCCCTGCCTCCCTGCCAGTGGGTTCCCCTGGGGTTTTTCGGGATGCGTGGTGCTGGGTGCCTTTGGAGCTGTTCATTTCCCCGACCGGAAAGCACCATTGCGCCTGCCGGGTGTTGGTGGCAGAGTGCGGGGCGGTCGGCATAAAAAATGGTGTCAGGGGGGGATTTGTGTTTTTTTTGATCGTGAGGGCGCCATTTATCATGTGCCCAAAAGATGGGGGCACCCAGAGGGAGAGGAGGTAGACTGAGCAGGCACGAGTGAGGTGAAGCCGAGCCAATGGACCTGACTTGCCATGGCCGGTAGAGGGAGGAAATGGCAAAAAGGGCAGAAGACCGGGACGAGGGAAAAAAAGGGGCACCATCCGTGGATGGGGGCGGAAAGGGCAGGGAACGTTCGCCAACTTTTTGAGGTGCTACGGGGGCAATCTGCATCTGTAAAAGATGGAAACTCAGCAGTACACGAAAAGGCCTGCAACAGCGTGAAGAGTGAAGAGGGAGGGGTGCAGACTCAAAGGGGGGGGTTCGGGCCGGGGAGGAAGTGAAGGGGAAAGGCGGCGTACGAGGTAGTAAGTTGCAAGCAGAGAAGGCAGCCGGGGTTTGGCAAAGATGCCGAATGTCAATTTACTGGGGTTCCCTGGGGCCCGTGGCGGAAACCCCCGGGCCCTCGCAGCGTCGTGTCGGAGCCAGTGGTCCTGAGAGGCTGGGGACCCATCGGAACCGCCCCCTTGGAAAAGGGCGGCAAACTGGACCCGGTAAAAAAAAAAACCCCGGGCCTCGTTGCCCCCCTCACCCCCTTCCTCCCCCCAGGTGTTTAGTCACGGCACAGTTTCCCCCCCTGCACCCCCTGGGCTCCAGAATTCTGTGAGGTGTAACCCAGTGATACGAGGGGAGGGGGCCCTGGGAGGATATGTGGCCCAATTTGAAATGCTGGCATTGCCCAGGGCTGGACCAGGAAGAGAAGGCCCTACAGTGGAAAACAGCGCAAAGGGGGCCCCCGCGGTGGAAGTGTTGGGGCATTGCCAGCACCAACACTTTACCCAGGTGGGGGGCTTGAAACGCGTTCGGGCACCCCCGCCAGGCCGAGGTATATCGGGCCCACTGAAGAAGCGGATCGTGGCGTGGGGGAAGAATGCCCAGTGGCCCCGGGAGGGGAGGCGCTGGTAAGGAGGTGCCCCCTGGGCGCGGGAAGAGAGATAGTGGTCCTAGCCGTGTTTTTTTGTTGCCCTTTGGGACCAGCAGCTGAAAAATTAGTCAGGGGCCCCAAACCCTGAGGCCTGGGGGGGCGGGGCGGGGGCCCTTGGGCGGGGCCTTTCCCTAAAGGGAACCAGTGCCTGGGCCAGTGTCAGCCCCCCCTGACCCCCGGGGCCGGGAAAGGGTTAAAGTGGGAAGATGATTTAGGATGGGGGCCCGAGCCTTTTTAAGGCTTGTGTTTGGGGTTGGGTGAGGAAAGGGGACAGGGGGTGTCGGGGGGAGCGGAGAAAAAACGTCTCCAACGGCCCGGGTTTTGGCCTTCCACAGTGCTGCAAGGACTGTGGGGGTATGGTCCCCCTCCCAGGCATTCCTAAAGGTAAAGGAAAGGGGACGGCGGAAAACCCGGGCAGGCTGGAGAAGGGGGGGCCCCAACCCCGCCGTCCCGGTTTTGGGGCCCCCACTTGGGTAAGCTGCCGTCGAACCCGCACGAGCAGTTGGAGGGCTCAGTAATGGGAAAACCTGCGGAACTGGGGGGCTAGAAGACCCTAGTGCGCCTGTTGGGCCCCTATGCGATTCCCGACGACCAAGAGACTGGTGGTGTCAGGGATTTTGTGCGCTCAAGGGGGCCCGGGAGGTCGTATGGCGGGGGGCGCACGGGGGAGCGGCTGCCCGGGGAGTGGCCCATTGGACGAGCACTGTTTGCTGGGCCTTTCTACCGCGCAGGTAAAAGGGGTGTGTCCCCTTGGGGGGAAGGGTGAGGGGGCACGGTGAGATGTTGGGGGCAAGGAGTTGGTTGGTGTGGGGCTGTTGCCGACTTCTCGAGGACCCCTCGTTGTCCCTGGACTGCTGTGGGTTACCCTGGAAACCATGGGAAAAAGAAGATGAAGTTGCCCCCTTGCGGCATGGGACGTGGCAGACGCGAAAATGAGGACGAGCTTTGAACGGTGAGGGGGAAAGCAGCAGACTCAATGGTGACCCTGACCAGGTCTTGGGAGGAGGGTACCCCCGGGTGCATACCCCTCTACCCCCGCCCACACCTCCTCCAGAGCGACCCCCGCGAGACGAAAAAGCCGCCCGGGGTGGAGAAAATTTTTGTGTTTCGAGAACTGTTTATTTTTAAAATTTTTGTGTTTTTTTAGGTTTAATATGTCACAGCGACGGGTGTCTGTTGATAGGGGGGATGGGACGCCCCGTGGGACTTTTTTCTCTTTGGGGAAAAAAATGTGTTAATGAAAAAAGGGTGACTGGGCATGGTTTTAAAATGAAGGGACCTGGGCAAAAATGACGCAAAAGGCGTGACGGGGGGAGCGGAGGAAAAGCCCAAAAGAGACGTGGTTTGGGGGCTCCTGGGACCGGTGTGCCCTTTTGGGCCCAAAACGTTGTTTGCCCGTTATAAACGTTGTGCGGGACATGTGGTTTTCCCCCCCGTATTGTCCCATAGAAAAGGGATGGGGAAATAATAGTGGGAAATAAAGGAAAAAAACTGTCATTTTTTTGTTTTATTTCTGCCCTGCCTCGCAGGGCGTTTCCCCCTGTGGGGGTTCTGGCGCTGTGGTGCTCGGGGCCTTGGAGTGTTTTAGGTTCACGACCCTGGAATAGCTGCGTCTGCCCTAGCCTGCCTTGTTTGGGGCAGAGTGACAGGCGGGGCGGCCCCAACAATTTCTATATATATTAACTTTATATAATACTATATTAATTTTGGTATATCATATATATTTATATGTAACATAAAACACCACACCACCACCCCACACCACGCACCACGCCAAAGCCACACACACACCCCGCCCACACCAAACACCACTTAATGGTCTTAATTTTTAATTTTACTGAAACCACTATATTCGGGGAGGTCCAGAGGGAAAATCAAATGTTTCATTTTTGGGGAAAAGACCGAATTAAAAAGGTTGCACGGTAGACGTGGCGGAGGCGGCGTCAGCTCCTACGGTTAGGGGGAAGTGTTAGCGGTTCATAGAACGGACTGATTCCTTTGGGTATTTCCGGTTTGCCTTCAAGCCTAGGGGTGGGGACACAGCTGTACCTCGGCTACCCCCTCCAAGCGTTTCTGTTATCGCCGTAGGGAGGTCATGACCCAGGAGGTCAACAGGGCCTAGCTGTCTTCTGGATTAATAGATGTCACCCTAGGCTCAGGCAGATTTCACTTTTATAGATTGTCACACCGTCTTCGCTGGAAGCGACCCAGAAAGAAATACCCAAAGGAGTCACGCCGAGTCCGTTCCTTGAACTGTGAAAACCTTCCCCAAAATCGTAGGAGCTGACGCCGCCTCCGCCTACATCTACCTTCAAGGTCCATTTTTAATCAGTGTCTGTTCCCTCACTAAAGCTGATAAAGCAGATACTGAGTTTTCCTCTGGACTGCAGAAAAATAGTGGTATTCTAGTATAATTCAAATTAGAGACCATTATAGATGGTGCTGTTTAGGGTGGTAGAAAACTCACGTTCCTGCATCCCCGAAATCGTCGTCAGCAGCCTACAGGGCTACGTAAGTAAACATAGGGTCATTTTCCTTTTTCCGGGTCCCATTTTGTGTGCTATGAGTCAATATTTTCTGAAATGTGCGTGCTTAACGTCCGTCAGGGAATAGGGAGGTCGTGTTTTACACCGTATAGGGGAATTAATGATGGTAATGGTTAATGGTTAAAAGCAAGATAAATGTGCTAGACACTAGGTCATGTTAGCACTAGTTAATGTTAGGGAAGGGTGGTGATTAGTGATTAGTTGTCTAAAGCGGGCAAAAGTGTGGGATTCTGTAAAGGATGTATGATAGGGTGGGAGGGTTGGTGAAGGGACGGAGGGGGAGAACGCAGAGGTATGGGGTTGTTTCAAAAAGTGGGCGCGACAATAGGTATGTTGGGATTGGAAAGGGGAACTTTAAGAAGGAACATAAGGGTGATCAGATTGTGACATCAGAAGGAGTGTGTTTAGACGGGTAGGGGCCAATGGAGCGGGCGGGAGAGCGGTTCTCCCAGGTCTGTTCCGATGAAATGGAGCTAGTGCCCAGGAGGGAGATTGATAGTTTACAGAAGTAATTTATTAGTGCGGAGGCTTGCCATCGATTTATACAAGACGGTCTTAAAGTGTGGGTATATAATCCAGGGCTGGGATACGTGAGACGGTGGTTGGTATGATGTGGACATAGCGAATGGCGGCTAGGTATAACCTGCCTGGTTCATGCGGGGATTCCAAAACAGCTGGGCACCAGCAAAATATTAATGTTTTATGGCGTACCGTGGAAGGTAGAACAACCCAGTTTCTGGATATTACAAAAAAAGGGGGTTGATGTAGTGTATTGGCTTATGAGAGTTAATGAGTTACAGGAGTCAGTAAAAAATTGTAAAAGAGGAAGAGGAGCGTGAGTATATGTGTTTTTAGAGCAACAAAGGAGTGCATTACAGTTCTGTAGTAAGGACACTGGATTCAGGAGGAAGGGAGTATCATGAAAGTGCGAGTTGGAAAGATTACTGCAAAAAACTAGCACCGGAGGTGGATTTGGAGCCATCAGTATATACGCGAATACTAGAGGAATGAGTGGAGACATGGTATAAGAAATGGGTGAGAAGGACAGTAGGAGGGATATGATTTTGGTGGGTTGGGAAAACAGAAAGAGCAAATATGGGGGTGAGGTATAAGCCATGGAGGGGGGATAGAGAATCGCGGAAGAGGTTAGAGATGGGGGAAAGGGGAATGTGAGAGGAGGGTATCCATGCAAGTGAGGAAAGGAGTAGGTAACGTTGGAAATGAGCTTAGTTAAGAAGTAGGGATTGTGGGATAGTTAGTTTAGTGAGGGAAAGTGTGGAATCGAACATAGCATCGGACGAGAGAGAAGGGCACGACGCGAGATGGAGATGGTATGCCTGATCAGCGTACAAGGCTCTCAAACTGGAGAGGAGCGAAAGGCGCCTAGTGCTAACGAAGACCACAGTGATGGATTGTATCAGATGGCAAGGAGAGAAGTTGAGGACAGAGGAGTAGATTATCGGCATCCATAATCAAGAGTGGAGAGGATCAAAGTAACATGAAGGGAGGAGAGTGTTGCAATCTGAGCCTGTAGATAATATGGGATAGAGTTTTAAGATTCGAAGACGGCAGTAGAGCTTCTTTAATGCGGCTAGAATATGGTCTCGCCAGGACAGTGGAGTAAAAAAATGACACCTAGGATTATTTGCCAGGAGGAACGGCATTGGAGGGAGGTGCCTACTAAGAAAGAGTGGGGGTAGGGGACCTTAAACGCTGAGTGAGAAGAAAAGAATGGAGAAAGGGGATTTTTTTAGAGGTAGAAAAGCGGAAGCCGTGGTTGTGGCTAAGTGAAGATATGATGAGATTGCAGATTGAATGAAATTGGTAGAAGATTGGTATGGATATGCCAGAGGCATAGATGGTTAAATCATCAACTATATAGTGATTGACGGGCTCCTGGTGGTAAAAACTGAGACAAATTATCATTAACAGCAAGGGAGATAAAGTGGGTACTGAGCCACACTGCCTGTGGGACACCTTCGATTGAGGAAAGAAAGATGTGTGGCAGAGCAATTTTGACCGAAACGTGCGTTGGAGAGGAAGGCTTTATAAGACACCATGTTCCATGTATGCCTAAGAGGAGGACCAATGGGAGATATGGTACCGCCACTGTCGTTCCAAAGCATATGGTTTCTAGATAAAAAATCTAGCTAGTACGGATTCTGGCGTGCAAATGCAGAGTAATCATGTCTCAAAAGGAGCAAGGGGGTCAGCTGTGCTTCTGGCCGGCGAAAACGCATTGGGAAGGAGAGAGAAGATTGTGAGATGTCAAGAATACCCCACATTAAGCGGAAGTCTGCCCATTCTCCTATAATAGTTTGCACAAGCAGCTAGTTAGGCGATAGTTTGAGGGAGGGTACCGATTTATAGGGTTTCAGGAAGGGAAGGAAAGAGCTTCTCGCCAATTAGAAGGGAAAAATTCCTGATGTCCATATTGGTGGTTGTAAAATTTTTAATAGGAAGGATAAGGAGGAAGATGAGATTCCGGCGAAACGGTAGTGAATACCGTCAGCCTTAATGAGCGTTGAGGTACAATTGTTAGGCAGCAATGAGTCAGAGGAAAGAAAATGGGGCATTGTAGGTAGGGACTCGCAGAGGATGGGGGGAAGGTGATGGGGGTACGCTTCTCTGGTTGTCCTTAATAAAAAGAGAAGTGTGAGAGAAGGTGAGAACACTATGACAGGGCTGAAATAATCACCAGTTCATTAGCGACTGAAGAGGAATCAGAAATGAGGGTATCTCGAAATATGAGACGGGGTGCAGGATGGGGGGGATGTTTGCCTGATAGTTATGAATTCGGCGCTAACATTTGATGATAGGAGTGTAGACGGATCGTAATTATCGAAACATAATTCCGCCAGCTATTTGTTTTACTATTCCGGATTGACGACAAAAGAGAGGCAGATGCGCTTTTAAAGGAAGATAAGGCTGATAGTGATGGGGCGTACCTCTCTGTAGGGTAACTGTTCAAGCTGAACGTTTAAAGCGAAGTGTTTAGTGCAATCAGAATTCACACCATGGAACACATTTGGAGGTATATGGTCTTGAGGTTCGAGGGATTAGCTGTATGTGCAGCTCGTAGACTGTATTTGTTGAATACTGTATCATTTCTGAAATAGAGCTGAGGTAGGATGGAGGGGGTTGAATCGCAGAGAGTGAAGTGACAGATGCCCGGTCGCTCTATCAAAGCACACAGCGTGAGGAGTTAGCAAGTGGTACGTCGAAGTAGGGAGAAAGGAGAACTGGAAAGTGGTCACATAGGAAAGTGGTCTAAGGACTGAACAATGGAATTATTAAATGAAGAGAAAGGGGCAGCATAGAGAGAGGTCAATGCATGCAAAAACGATTGCAGCGTGTATCAAAAGTGTGTGGGTCGATCTGAATTTAGAATAGTAAGGTCAGCGTGGAGAGGAAGCGCTCTAGAATCGGCCTCAGGAGTTTTTTTTTTTTTTGGGGTTTGATAGAATCAAACATAGAGGTGGCGGCAGTTAAAGTCACCAACTATGAGAAAGGGGTTGAAGTTGGGAAAATTAGATTTCAAAAGCAAACCAAAGTCAATGGGCGGTGGGGAAGGGGAGAAGTAGACTGAAATCACTGGATCCAAAGAGGAAGGAGGGATATGAATAACTGTGCAAGGGACATTGGTTGAAAGGGGCGGTGACATAAGGTGTTTTCTGTAGTTAGTTGATAAGTATGGAGAGAAGAAAGGAATGTGGGAAGAGACAAAGATAATTGGGGATGGGTATTGGAGGATTTGTAAGAAAAGTCTCTTGAAGGCATACAATAGATGGGTTATATGAGGAAAGGATATGAGAAGGTCAGCGTCTTAGTGGGAGCGGAAACCGCGAATATTCCAAATGAAGGATAGTATACTTTAGTGATATAGATGTAGTACATGTTGGAGAATTTGAGGGGAAGCAGCTATGAGGGGGGATAAGACTGAGAGGTCTGAGATGGGAGAGCTGTGGAGTGGTGTTCACTAGGAGGGGATTAGGAGGCGGAGGGTCTGAGGAAAGAGGATACTTGACTGACATAAGGATTCAGTATGTATCCAGGAGGGCGTGGAAGGGGATAGAGGGATGGTGGGCAGGGTATAGTGTGCGGGGTTTGGGGTCGGGGGGGATGGGCTGTGTTGGGAGGGGGTAGTGAGGACTAGGGTGTGGGGGGTTATCGTTAGGGAGGAGGATGGATCTCAGCAGTTACTTGGAGTAAGGAAGGAGCAGGAGTTGTAAGATTTGGAGTTGGTTCTGTGTCCAGATTTCATTAAGTAATCTGAATACTATTTCAATAGTTCTCTGAGGGAGGTGTGTGGGGAGTTTTGCGGGATAAGGAACTTGTGAGGGTGGAACGAGGGAGGGAATGGTTGTACTCAGCTAGGGCAAAGGCGAAGGTGGAGGTGATTTGTTGTAGGGAAGAGGGGGTGGAACGTTGTTCTGTCTGTTAGACAGAACAAACCATACCCGAAGTAGATCGGGTATGCAAGGTTGGGCACCATAGTGGGCATTGGCTGTGGAACGCAAAAGTCTGGCTGGGTGTCCTAGACGCAACATTTTGGCACGACGTGGAGGCTGTTGGTCATGGACGAAAAGGGAGGAATCTCCTCCTATGTAGACGTTAAAGGGAAAGCGTCATGTTACGGAAGAGTAATTTTGGCTTCCTGTTAGTGGGTTCTTCGTGACTCTGGGGGGAATGCGTTAGCATTGTACTGATGTTGCATCATAGTATGTGAGACTGGCAAGTAGGTCTTCATTCCACAATCTGACCAATCTTAGATTCATAGATTGGGCAATTTGATGGGGCGATTGAAACTGTTCCGGTGCAAGTATTGGGGGGGGATGCGGTCATGCAAGGATGGGGTCCCTACAGGTCAGTACGTTTTGTTATGCTATAGATTGGGTTTAGGATACGGTGAAAGGACGGGAGCGGTTCGGGGTCGGCCTACGGAAAGAGATTTACCTACTTGTTTGGAGACTTGTTGGAGAGAAGGGTGTGTCAGGGTAGGGAGCTGTAGGAGATCACGAAAAATCGGTCCCATTAGGCTGCGCTAAAGAGAGATTCAAGATGTTGTAGAGATCGAGGTAGTAGAAGGGCGGGGCGTGCATGAAGATGGGAGTGGTGTTGAGGAGGTGAGGGTTCTGGAGAGTTGGGCAATAAGGCTGTAAGCGTAGAATAAGGAGGATGGGTTGGTGATGTTGGAGGTTGGGGGGGTTTAGAGGTGTGAAGTTGAGCATGGATGGGAGAGTAAGAAATGTTCTTAAGGTTGACACTGTACTAGATAGGCATTGATGAGGGAGTAGTTATTGCAAGTGTTCGGAGCATGTGGTCAAAGGGAGCCCTGGGTGGGAATCGGGTGGGATTACATAGTGGGTATATGATAAATGGGCAACGCCCCTTGCCCCTAATAGTGAGGATATGTTTTCATACGGCCAAGGTAAGCTGGGATTATGGTTGGATAAAAACAGTCCACCCCTCAGGGTCCCTGTGAGGGTTATAAAGGGTAGTATAAACTAAACAGGGGAATACCGCGCCATGGCTCCCTCAGGCTGTCAGGACGGCACAAAGTCAGCCTTTCATCCTTTCAGAACGGCCTCAACCTTAGGAGGTGGGATAGCAGAAGTGTTGTGAAGGGGACAGAAACGAAAGTGGGAAGGAAAAAAGACCATGCAAAAATTAGTTGAGTCGAGGGGCTAGAGTCCCAAGGTTTTGGGGTAGTACAGTCTCCGCCTCCTAAGCCCCCCCACGACAAACAATGGGAAGGGATTGGGGGGGGAATTCTGAGAGAATTTTCCTTTCATCTGATAACACAATCATGATATTTCAAAAGTGAGTAATTTTGAAGTGCTGTTAGACATTCTCTTTTTTACATCTATGATGAGCTGCCCCATCGAAAATTACCGTGCGAAAAAGTGATTGTAGTTAGGGCTTGCAGACTTTAGCTAGGTTTCTCCCCTAAGGACTCTGGATTCTTGTCTTAATTGCTTCTCGATCATATTCCTCACCATCTACTTCGAATTAGTCTCTCATCTTCTCCGCAACACAGAAACCATTCTCTCTCAACCCACCCCCCCTCCTCTGACCTCACCCTTGTTACGGCTGCAGCAAGCATGGGTCCGGCATGTTAACACGATGTTACAATGAAGCGTCAAAATTTATCAGGCTCAAACGTCTCTGTGACCAATTTCTTTGCGGATGTGGAAGAAAACAGTAATCCATTCAGGGGTTTAGACGGGAGTCCGAGACATTGTTAACATATTCGGGCTCGTGGCGGTCAGAATGCGGAGCTCAACCACTGAAATCCCGGAGTTGGCGAAGCACTAGATTGTTTAATCATTTGCCAGAAAGATCAGAAATCGTATGGAATGTTGAAGATTAATTCACTCCAACATTGTCGGAGACAGACAGAGACACCATTAATAGAATTATTAGAATCAAATAACCACTTCCTTTTCCAAAAGATGATCCGTGCATCTACCTAAATAAATTTTGAGTTAAAGCTTATGAAATGGGCGCAGTCTTCTCGGATCAGACGCGTCGGTGTGTCTGATGCTAATGTGTTAATCAGACGACATCCACTGCAGTTCTTGAAACATTTTGCAAAGCGTGGTTAGTGTCTTTCTATCTCCCAGCTAGTGCGCAAACGAGTTGGGGATAAAGTCGACAGTGCTTCTTCGATAAGCTTCCTGAAGTCTCGCGAATGAGATGTCAGACAAGGGTGGAAATTGGGAGGTGGTGCAAATGGTGGGTCTAGAACAGGAAAAACAGGGTACATAATCCCAAATATAACAGTCCGGGGCGGATTGAAACCGCGGCGTGAACCTCCAGTGCGGACGAGGCAGGAAATAGACGTGCCTCGCCCGCGCCGCGTACCGCTGCGCAGAGCAGTCCCCCCCTCCCACCCTTGCGTTCATATCTGGACGCCTCCGATTGGAGCACAGTACTTGTCGCTCTTCTCCCTCGGTAAATGCTCGCAAAGGACCACGAACACATGTGCTAACTGGGAACCGAAAACTGGGCAGTGGGATATGTTGAGATGCAATGCTCTACTAAGCAGTTCTACCAGTTACGTAATAAACAGGGCACGCGTCATGAGTGCACTGGTTCCCCGTCAGTGGCGATCAACCTTAAATTCATCGCGGAATGAACAGGGACGGTGCTTATAGTAAAGCGGTATGTTCATTTTTGAGGAAGACATGGAGGAGTTCGAACCAGGAGAGAAGTGCATGGTCTCCGGTGTAGTACGTGTATTGCTCGGTCTCGTGTTCGTTAGCGCTTGTATACCGAAACACAGGAAAAAGGGACCCTCTTTTACCATGCTAAGCTAATGGGAAAGTCACAAATCTTTCATTGATACAGGAGTTGCGTCAAGTTCGGAATGGAACGGGTGTTAGAGGAGTTTCAGCTGCTCGCTCGGCGGTATGCCACCCAAGGTTTGTGTTAAAGGGTGACTGGTTCTAAGTTAGGGTAGCCGAACAAACTATGAGGTAAGATTGAGTTGGAAATAAATATTCTCATCAGTTCGTCGTAGTGAAGGGTCCATAGTTTTCCCGGTCATTGCTCATGGCAAGTGATTTTCATCTCGTTCTGGATGTTCGCGATCGCAGCAGAATTGGGATGAGGGGTGGAATTTTCAAGTCAGGTTTATAAGCGAATTGAGCTGAGTCCGATCTCGGACAGACAGGGACCCTTCACTCTAGCATGCTATGGTTCTGCATCTACACAAACAGGGACATGTCTCGATTGTGATCACTCATCATTACACGACCACACGCAGGACACATTATCTCGCCCATACCCCTCTCTTGGACCCTCCCCCACATCTCCTGTCTCTTTCCTGCAACTACCTCCCCCCCGATTCTCTCCTCACATCACCATTCTACTCCATGCATTACCATGACTCTACGAGTCTTATAGGTCTCATCTGCTTCATCAAGGAATGTCTCCCTACAGCATGCACAGATACCTCACGCACACATCACGCAGGCCACATACTCACACATCATTTCCGGCTCTTCAAAGCATACATGGGCGTTGACAATGATGGTTTGGCGCACTTAGTGGTGCGGGAGTCTATAGTATTCCGCCTTGCCCATGACGTTCTGGTTAAATGTAACGGCCTCGGTGGTAAATATGCCACATGCTTGGTCATCCCTGAGAAATTGTAGAGTAAAGGGGACACGTGTTCTTCCCTGTCGGTATACCCTGCGGGAGGGGAGTGCGCAAGCCAGGTCATGAACTTAACACCTGCCCCTTTTGTCTATGATAGTGTTGTCAGATTAATAAATGTGAGGGTCACGGGGTATCCTGGTAGCGAGTTTGAACTGCCTGCATCAGCTTCTCATGCGCTGTTCTTCCACGTCCCCAATTAAGCTAACCCATTCTCTGAGCATTTAGCAAAAACTATGAGGGGCCACACTTTTAGCGAGGGTAAGGAGATACTAGGCAAGTGTTTAAATCCAATACCCCGGACATTTTACCGACCAAGGACTTCCGTTAGGCAGACGCACATAAGTAGAGTACTCTATACTCGTGAACCTGGATCTTACACACAGGCAGGCATATATTATAGAGGAGGAAGGGCGCGTATGCTGAAAACAAGGGCTGATCAACCTTCCGGGACTAGCCCATGGTCAGAGCCGATGTGCTGGTGCCGGAGCGTCAGCATGGTTTCGTCCTGTTTGCGATTTTCGGCGCACTGAACAGGTATTCCTAACCTCGTCAGTCTTGCAAGAAATTGTGGAATGGGACGAGTAAGATCCTACTCCTCCAGATCGGCTAAAGGTTTCCTTCAGGTCCCCCTGGCAGAGGACACCGCCCTACACTGCATTTGAACGCATGTGGGTCACTTAGTTCCTGGTGCACCTAATGGGTCTCAGGAACTCCTCCTCTGAGTTAGTCGGTCTTATGGCCTCTCGTCCTGCATGGTTAAGTTAATGATCAGGTGCTAGTCTATTTAGAAGACATTTGGGTTTGTTCACCTCCGATCAAGGACCATAAAGCGCGGTTGCGCAGTTGTTTTTCAGTGACTCGGATGCGGGTTAACAATAAGTCCGGCTAAGTGGTATAAATCTTTCCAGTCGCGTTTAGATTCCTCGGTAATTATGGTAGTGCTGCAGGTATTGCCCCTAACGAGGCCAGGTTAAAAGCTGTCAGTACGTTCCCCATTCCCTCTGAGCAACACAGGTAAAGTCGTTCCTGGGGTAGCAGTTTTTATAGACCGACATTAAGGATTTTGGGGGGATCGCTGCGCCGTTGACACACTCCTCAAGATAAGATGTCCCTGGCACAGGGCGAGGCGCAGGCGTCAATGCATTTCAAAAGTTACAAGATGTCTACCGACGCTCCCGTTCTTGCATTCCGCAGGATTTGATCTCCCTTGCAATCTCAACACAAGACGCGATCGAATGTTGGATAGGAGCCATTTTAATGCAGGAGGCACGAAAGGGAACTGCGTCCTACGGGTTTGCTAATTAGGGTTCTCACTAGTGCAGAGAAAAATTCCTCAGTCACCGAAGGGAGATGTGTGATTGTGTGGGTTTAAGTACTTCAGAGTATAATACTTGGGGTACAAGGTCATGGTTCACACAGGAATACATTGCGCTCACGTCGCTTAATGGTAATGATCGTATGGTCATAGGGCTCATTACAGGAGATCCTGGGCGATTCGATGGGACTTTTGTGTTATCTTCAGGGCCGCGCAAATGTCGCCGATGACACCCCCCCCCCGCTGTCACTTGCGCCAATCGAAAACTCGCAATCGTTGAGGGCGGTGACAAACACTGCTGATTTTCCCAATCATTTCGCTGTCTCGTCAGCGGTTTGAATAGTGCTTCACAGGTTCTTCCCTTGGAACCGCTGCAAACAAAGATGGAGGTATTTGGAGATCCCTCAGACGGAAGTGAATGATCCGCTCATGAATACCATGAGGCAGCGCATGTGGTGTTCATAAGGCAGTTGCAGTGACGTCGTAACGATTTTATTTCCGCGGTTAGTAACGGGGTAGCTAATCCACGTCAGGCCTTGCAAGACGTGCCCCTTGGTACAAGGGTTCACACAAGCGATCCTCGCCCTGCGCCAAAGTCGGACCATTCCGGATTTTCCCTGGCATAAGGTGTCAAGTGACACTTTGTCTAGTTAACCCATCATGGTCTGGCAACAAAACACATTCTAGTGTCGTGGACACTTTTTGTCTCGCTATTGCAAGTGGTGGCGGTTCGTAAAAGGCTGTGGTTGCCACGTCACAAAAGCAGTTCACGACGTATTGTGCCGTAACGGCTGTCCCACAATATTAAGCTCGGATAAACGTTACCGAGTTGTAAAATAGGTGTTAGCCAGTCTCATACAGCAGCTAAAGTGATGCAGGAGTGAACGTTTGCCGTTCAGTCCGCAGGATAATGGCATTACGGAACCTTTTAAATAGATCCATTCTCACCAATTTTGTTAAGATGGTGACGGACAGCAAGGACGATTGGGGAGTCTTCTCCCCACCGTCCAGTCGATCAAAATTCTACCTATCACTTTAACTGGGCGATCATGTCAGCACTTTCTTCTCACGGGACAAGAAAAAGGGCTGCCATACGGAATCCTGGAGATGAGGCGCGCCCCTCTATGCGGAACAAACACTATGCTGGTATTTGGGTTTCTCGTCAGCAGCGAGCGTCTTCAGCAAGCAAAGCGTCCTGACTAAGTCTCGGACAGACTAATTGCAGTACCGGCAAAGATCTCTGGTGCGAAATCTATCGGGGGTCGTTCCTTGGTATCTAAGAAAACTCATACTCATACTACTATTCGCCTAAGCTAGTCCTTATTGTGGGTCCCTACAGAGTTGTGGCAGTAAAGAAAACAACAAGGCAGAGGCAAGTCTGTCGCTCGATGGTTCTGGGCAGTGTTCCATTTTGACGTCCTGAAGCTGGCTGATCAGTATTATCAGTGTCGGAATCATGATTGTCCTATCATGGTATCCTTGCTTTGATAATCATCCTTTTACCCTTTACTTGCACTAGTCCTGAGTGTTAGCGAGTTGTTCAGGTATTATGTGTTACTCCCGTAGAGTTTGTTTCTACCTCTAATATTATCTGCGACTGCTGCCATTACCTGCACCGTCATTCTAGGAGACAATTATTCATCCTAGTCCTTTCCTCTGTAATTGGTTATTGTGATATATTCGTAGGATGGTCGTGCGGTGGTGAGTTGAGTCTGGCTTCTCCCCTCCAAGATGCTGTTCGTCCATATTCTTTGGGCACTCATCATGGGAGGAGGACATTGCATCGACTGCCGCATAAAACGTGAAGGACAGCACCTGGGGATATGATTGAGGACCTTGGGAAGTTTTCCCTATAACAAGCCATGTGGAAGGCCCAGTTCTGCTATTTGCACTCCGCAACGCTGTCCAAGCTCAGCTAAACCAAAGGGACAGTAATTTCTCTTCGTGGACAATCTACCATAGACCCTCTCTGATGCACATGACATTCGCCTATCGTATTCTATCACGACTCGATTCCGAGTTGAATTTTTTCGTAGGGGATCCATCAGATCCTTCCATGCCTATCAACACAGGTAGGTGCGCGAGGATCTATCAATTGTGACAAATACTGCGCACGTACTTTTCGGAGGGTGGATGACGACACTCTTACATCCCAAATCAGGATCGTATATAAGGAAAGTTATTCGTCTATGTCCCCCCTCCCCCCCCCCCCCCAGTTTCGACTCGTCTGCTCATGATCGTCAACACGCTTAAGCACAATTCAGGAATTAGCTTCTGATTTTAAGGCTGTGCAAGTAAGGTCGGTCAGATTGTAGGCCCACGTACAACAGGTTCATCTTACCCATTAACTCTAACAGTTTTATATCAAAGCACAGTAAACAAAAATTACACGGCGAGCTGAATGCTTTGGCAACAGCCCTCATTCGTGCGCCAACGGAGAGGTGTCGCCTGGACGTGATCGCCCCTGTGGACATGGGAGCGGGTTACTTCAGAGGTATCTTCATTTTCTGTCAAGACTCTTTTCCCTTTAAGGACAATGCACGCGGTTTTACGCTAGCCTGAGGTCTTTCCTTACGGCCTCGGGGCTGTTGTTATTATTCCAGGTGTGTCCTTCTACTACTTTAGGGGCGTACCGCGTCCACCCTCCCACACAAAACAAAACAGTTCATATTACATGGTTCACGTGCCTCACACATTGATTCTAGAGAGAGTTAGGAGTCATGCTCTATACTGCCCTTCCTCTGACTTATTAGGACTCCTGTTTGGAACATGTCGTGTGCTTTTCTTCACTTTACTTTAATCTCTTCAGGACTAATCTTGTGCTTGTGCTCTTGTTCATGTGCCTAATACCTCACTCGGTGCCTTCGAGGAGGGTGAGCGATCACTCTCGCCTTTCAAAGCTCAGCTTTCGCAAGGGCGACTGATCTATTTCTATCAACAACGGCCGCCACATTGATGCGAGGAGCTCAGCCATATAGGTTACTGCAGGGAACCTTTGTCCTGCTCAGCCTGGGGTTGCGTTCTCGTCATAAAAGTTCCGGCAAACAAAGTCCTTAATCACGGATAGTATAGTGATTAGGCCGGTGCTCATAACCTTGCACAAACAATCAACGTCCCGATCCCAGAGCGCATCTAGGGGAGGTAGTAAGGTTTAGGACGTGGACTTAGGGTTGGGTCCAGGACTTACATAAACTTCATCTACCTGTTTAGTCACCTTAATAAGGCTGTGACCTCTTATTAGTGTTTGGCGGTGTGCTATGCAAAGAGTATGATGCACAGGGAGGAGGATCGTATGGCCAGTAAGGCCATCGAGGTGCTCTCCTCGTGTCCCCTATATCATGGACCATCTGCTACAACAGCACTGTCCATAGCAATGAGGCTTGTATATGTATTTTGCTCTTCTTAATTCTATACTTTTATCGGCACGCTTCGAGCGTTCAAGTAGATATCCTTGCGGATTGCTTTGATCAGGCCGCTATCAAAAAAAAAAAAAAAAAAATAAACATAGGCTTATGTTTAACGGCTCGTAGTAGTGCTCGTAGTTTCCGCCCCCCCCGCACACACACCTGCATATCAATTCTCTCCACCTATCTTGGCCCTTGTGTGCATGTCTGTGCTATTTAGCATGGTCATCGATACCCACACCCCAGGCACACGGTCGATGGCGAGGAAACCCCACGCGGATAGAACTAGAAGATCAGGAATACCATGTGGGGACGTCTACAGAATATGGCGCTACGACGAGGAACTTCGCGTAATACGGCACCATGGACAGGACAACCGGATGAGGGACAGGAAGGAGGACGCCGCACATGACGGCGAGATAACGGGATACTGAGTTTCCTCTGACCTGCCAAGATAATATAGTGTTCTAGTATAATTTCACATTAGAGACCATTATAATATGTGATACCCTGAGATATGTATAGATAATAAATCATATATATGGATATTTTATATATATTACATATATATATATACTATAGGATATAGATACATATATATGATAATAAGTATATATAATATAGTATACACCAATTACATTAGTATATATGGTATATAGTAATGTATATATATATATAGATATATATAATAGATATTAGAATTATTATATCCTAAATTATCCACACAGAGGGCATATATGTATGTGTATATATATACAACAATAATAAAACCTACATAGTAAACTTAATTAAAAAAGTAAATTGTAACTAAACAGTGAAAGAGAAAAAAACCCTACCCCTCAATCTCCCCATCCCCCCCCACACAACACACTTCCATCCTTAAGGGAAGTAGAATAGAACGAATAGTACGTATCTCACATTAGAATTCGCAGCTTTCGTTGAGTGTGTGATCTTCTTCTGTTGAAGTAAGGATTGTGAAAGTAATCACTGAGAGTCTGTTACAGTAACACACATTTCAATATTACGTCAAAAAAACATGTGTTCAAGAAAGCAATATCGAAGATATTAAGGATTTGCACCACTAAGGAAGGAAAAGAAAAAAGTGTGACATGGCTAAGCTTCAATTTGGTTTGGGAAAAGCGAGTAGTGACATGTATAAACATATAATATCAAAAAGCAGAGTAAAGGCCAGACACAGATAGATAGTTATATACAGATGGACAGATATGGATATATGTAAGTATATCAATATAGGCCTAATGAACACAAATACACAAATTTAATGTGTAAAAACAAGCTAAAAGGAAACACCAGCCCTAAAAGGAATGAGATGAACGCAATTTCATTTCATATGTGAGGTATGTCCTTATTATACATACACACACACACACACTACACGGTGATCATAGATGAAGATATATATAGTTAGATTAGAGATTATATATATATATAGATATATATATATATTATATATGATCTTAAAATATATACACACACACAACATACATTACATACAACTAGACACACACCAAATATAGATATATTATAGATGATCTGTATATCTAACATACATATGATACATACACACCGGAGATAATTGTGTTACACACACAGATATATATATAGATATATATAGATGTATAGATATATATTATATATAATAATATCAGATATATTATATATATATACACGCAACATATTGTATATATTACATATATATGTATATTACATATAATATATGTTATAAATGCACACATACACTTCAATTATATATATATAGATAATATATATCTATATAATAGAGCATATAGATATATAATATATATATAAATATAATATAATATATTAATTATATATATATATTAAATATATATATATACTATATATATATATAGGTGTAGATAAATAAGATAGCAAGGGTGTTAGAAACTTGGTACTGGGAACAGATTGACGGCTACATTTATAGATGGTGAATTAAAATGATGGACAAACACAAACATGAAAGTCGGCAAGGGGGTGTTCTACGCTCGACATGTTCTCCGTGATACAGCGTTGATTATGAGGAAAGGTACCGAAGGAAGTTTAAAGTAAATGGACTCTTTTTTGATATACGTATGCTGATAAACGTTTGAATCTGATGTTGAACAAAACCTTTCAGGAAACGTTAGTTTGAAAAAAAAAAGTAAAATCAGAGGATTGCTTTTAAAACAAGAAAAA
>NW_023649458.1:0-6388 GCF_015228065.2 Penaeus monodon | reverse complement strand
GGGGGACCCTTTTTTTTTAACTTTAGCTTTACCTTTTACTTATTTTCCCCTGGTTTTTCCTTCCCGGGAATTTTTAAAAAACTTTTCTGAAGTCCTTAGGCATGGATTTTTTGTGTTGCTTTATCCATTTTCCTCGTTTACGTGGGGTGCAAGCTTATATATAATATATAAAATTATATATTTTATTATATATATATAAATATATAATATATATATTTAAAAATATATATATTTTCCCCAACAATCAGATTACAACAATCCACACATACACAAAATTTAATATTTATATTTATATACATACATACATACGTAATATGTATATGTATATATATATCTATATAATATTATATATATATATTATATAATTATATATATATATAATGTGTGTTGGGTGGTGTGTGTGTGTGGTGTGTGGTGGTGTGGTGTGTGTGTGTGTGTGGTGGGTGTGTGTTTTGTGTGTTGTTGTTGTGCGCGTGGTGTGGGGTGGGGTTGTGTGTGGTATACACAATACAAAATACACCGTGTATGTATTTTTGGTTATACCACACACACCACAACACACGAAAGCGCACACCACAGACACACACACACACACACACACACACACACCACACACCACACACACACACAACACACACACACACACACACACACACACCAATATTAATAATATATAAATACTATATATATATATATATTTTATATATATTAATATATATATATATATATATTATATATATATATATTATTATATATATATAAAATGATTGCACACCCCCACGCTAAACGAGGAAAGGGGGATATAAAGCAACCCCGGGAAAAAAAGATCCATGCCAAGTACTTCGGGAATTTTTTACTTCGGAGAAACATGGTAGTAAGTAAGTAGCTACAAGTAGGTCGCGTCGCAAAAGGGAAAAAGGGGTATCCGAGAGCACGGAGATGCGGGATGCTAAAAACACGTCCCGCACTAAACTCCCGCTGAAAGTTGAAAACGACGGCAGGAGAGAGGCAAGGACGCTCCCCCCCACCAAACCCCCGCCGCTGCTCCCCGCCGCTGGATTGTGGGCGTGAAGGAGGGATAAGGGGGGCGGTTGCCGTTGTTTTGGTTGGTGTTTGTATGCTTTTTGGCTAAAAAAAGGTTTTCAAACTCTGGCTCTCCCTCGCTCTCGCTCTTTTGCGCTTTCTTCTTTCTTCTTCTCTCTTCCTTCTTTTCTTCCTCTCTCTCTCTCTCTCTCTCTCTCTCTCTCTCTCTCTCAATCCTCACTCCTCCCTCCTCCCTCCTCCCTCCCTCATTCACTCACTCCTTCCCTCCCTCATTCACTCACTCCTTCCCTCCCTCTCTCGACATAAACGAAAATATACACCTCGTATTCGTTTGTAAAACAAGCAGTTCAGATGAAGAATGACAGGTAATTAGACACAGAATGGAAAAGACTCAGAAACAACATATGAAAAAGAATAATGGAATAAAACAAATATCGAGGAAGAACCCCCGAGCAACCGCCGGAAGCAGGACTTCTGGCCACAGCCTCCGATGCTCAGGGTTCATCTCGCGCGAGGTCCGTCGGCGAGGCCCTCTTGGCTCCTCCGCGCGACGCTTCCCTTCCCGGGGTTCGGGGGCGATTCGGTGCGCTATAATGAGGTTGGCTCCCACATACGTAAGTGGGCATCGCGGTCTGGTTTGTGTGGTGGGCGGGGTGGGTGGGCGGTTTATAAATTGGATCATGTTTGATGGATAATTGGATTTGTTGAGTTGATAATTGCGATGAGAAGGTCGGCAATTAGTTGAGGCATCGGTATCACCCGTCATTTGTTATATTCAGGGGTTGATTTATGAACTCAGGTTGGCATTTACCGTCCGACCTCTGACCTTCCATGCAATTCATTTCGTCATCGATGCAATTCGCGGCTGGACGCAGCTGGCTTTGACGGGCGTCGGGTCGCTGCAGTCGCGAAATCTTTCCCGCCGCCGCGGCTGTGCCTCCCCAAAGCACAACCGTATTATTAAGAACTGCTGTTGCGTGTCGGTGCACCTTGCATTGCGAAATGGCAGCGTCATGTGCCTGGTTGGCGGCCTGTTTGAAGGTGGATTCTTTGCAACATGGCTGGCTGCCTCTTGCGGATGAGCCGGTGGTGGAAATGGTCGGGTTTCTTGCATGCTTTGCAAAATGCGATTTATCGAGCTTAAATATTACATTAGGAAGCACTAATATTTGTTTTGTTATCTGATGTTCCTCGTTACAGTATTACTGTATGAAGCTTCAGCAATTTCAGCATACAAATACCCATATTCTCCAACTCCTACGCGTCTTGTATGCCTCAAATGCCTCTTGACACATTTGCAGCTTAAGGCATGAGAGGCCTGGGTGCAAGCGATCCCAGACAGCGCTCCAGAAAGCCGAGACTTTGCCTTCCCTCTCCTGCAAAGCCAGCCTGTGTGTTTAGCTCCTCTTCCGTTAGCTTATCGAATGATAGATAAGCTGGTAAATGAATCGTCGGTTAATGAGGGAGCTTGGCGGGAGCGGGAGCGCTGTGGCAACACTGCGGGTAATGCCGGCGGCCGTGCGTAATGAGCGAGAGGGTAAATACGAGCGCCGGCCGGGGATTCCCTGTCGAAGTGCAATGATTCGGATGATTCAATTAATGAGCGACGTGTCTGGCATCGGTGCCAGGGCGCCCCGGGCGGAAGTGCCTCTCCTCAAGACGCACCTGTTGTGTGTTTGTGTGTGAGTGTGTGTGGAGGAGGGGGGGAGGTACAAGATATCTGCTTCGTTTCTTTTGATCTTTCTGATGTTTCATTCGTATTCGTAATCTTTTGTTAAGAAAGAAAGAATATATATATGTGTGTGTGTGTGTGTGTGTGTGTGTATGCTTCCTACTTTTCTCTCCTTAGCTTCTTCCCCGAAATAGCAACCAACAGAGGAAGGGGGGGGACATCCATACATATATATACTCTAGAAAAATAAAGCCAGGAAAGAAAAGCATCAGGTAGCGGCGCGCGGAGAAGAGCGGCCGGTTTGCACACCTCGTCGACACTATGGTTATAAGCCTTCTCGTGCAGGTCGATAGCCGGCTCACAAGTCTTCGGCTTTGTCTCGGCCGGGGATTAGGGCGCATCTTCGCTTGCATTAGCTCGGTTGTCTCTTTCTCCTTCTTTCGCTTTTTTATTTGTATATATATTTTTTGTGGTGTGTCTTCTTCCACTTTCTTCTTTTTTGGTCGTTTTATTTTTCCCATTTCTTTTTCTTGGTTTTGTGATTGTGTTTAGTTTTCAGGGTGGGTTCTTGCTTTTTCCTTTTCTCTCGGCTGTTGTTTTTCGTTTCTTTTTATGTTTTTTTTCTTATCTCTCTCTCTCTCTCTCTCTCTCTCTCTCTCTCTCTCTCTCTCTCTCTCTCTCTCTCTTCTCTCTCTCTCTCTCTCTCTCTCTCTCTCTCTCTCTCAGACATTTTTTTACATATTGTGGCTGTGCCTATTCCTACTTGTGCATCTGTGCATTTGCTTCTCGTGTAAGTTCACCAGGCCTTAATAACAGGTACATGATGCGATGTTCATCCTTCGAAATTTCGCACGCACGTGTAACAATTACACGTAAAATAAAAACATTAATGAGCAACTGCGACGTGACCCTCGCCTCGACTCCCTCCCTCGCCCGAGTCACCCCACCCAGAACAAACCTTCCCCCCATCCCCCCCACACCTGAGTCACCTCCCCAGACACTTTTCCCCAACCCGAGCCACCCCATACCCCTACCTGAACCCCTACCTGCTTACATGTGCCACCCCCCCCTCCCCTTCCGGGCCACTTCCTCCCCACCCGAGCCAAACACACCTGTGACTTCAAGCCCTCAAGCGGAAACTCGAGATCTTGAGTGGTTCTTTAGAGGCTGTTTTTCATCTTTGTTTATTTCTGGTTATGATCTATCTTTTGTGGTTTCCGAGTCTGTTCTTGTTTTGTAATGGTATTGTTTTTTTGAGTCATGATGTATTTATATTTTTGTTTTATTGTTTTTTTTTTTTTTCGTTCTTATATTTATTTTGGTTCTTTTTTTGTCTGGAGAGAGCATTTGATTTTTTCGAATTATTAAAAATAATGATAGTAGTAATGATAATGTGTGATGATGGTCATGATAAATATAATGTAGTGAATAGCGACACCAAAGACAATTTATTTGGAAAACTAACAGTGATGTTGATGGACAAATAGAAAAATGAGCATGGTGATTATGGCAATGATAATGAAAATGATGATGATTATGATGAATATATAAAAAAAACACGCGATATATTGATCTTAACACTTTTCCCGACATGCTCTCCCTCTCTTAATCTATTTAAAATTCATTGTAGTTTCCACCGGCACGAAAATTATCGCATATTTCATTGGCTAGATAATGGGATAAAATGATGGTTTTTAATTTTCTCTTTTTTTTTCTTTTACGGCGAAGCAACATAGCGTGGAGAAAGAGGGGAGAGGGAGAAGGAGGGACAGGGAGGGAGAGGGAGAGGGAGAGGGAGAGGGAGGGGGAGAGAGAGAGATGGATGGATGAAAGGGGAAGGGAGAGGGAAATAAGTCGTGGGAAGTGAGGGAGGAGAAATGAGAAGAGAAAAACAGAGAAAGAGAAATCAAAAAAGGGGCGAGAAGAAAGAAGAGATGGAGGAGGGAGAAGGATTGGGGGAGAGGCAAGGGGGGGAGGGGGTGTTGTCCGAATGATAATTCCTTACGTCACCGAAAATTAGTCAGAGCGGCGAAACTGATTTACATTTTATTAATTATAAACCAAATTAACCAATTACAGGCCTTGATAACACCTTTTGGGAGGGCGGGGCGGAGAGGGGGGCGGGGTAAGAAAGGAGAAAAGAGAAGGAGAAAAGGAAAGGAAGAGAACGAAAGAAGTACGTAAAGAAGGAAAGGGGCGGGGAGGCAGAGACGCATAAATTGATAGAAAGATGATAGAAAGAAAACTAGAATTAGAGATGGCGAATAGAAAGTACGAAATAAACGAGGAGAGAAGAAAAGCAACGATTAAAATCTTTACATACCAGACTTCAAAAACATGAAATTCACACGTTAAAATTCTCCAGAATTATTCGAGGCAGGCATTCATGGTTACACGGTTTCTCCTTTTTTCCTTTTTCGAAACACCGTCTATAAATTTTGTTATTTTTTGGCCACGTTAGGCCTATTTTAAAGAGCATTTTGGGATAGTCTGTGTAAATAAACATAAAGCTATGTTGAAGGGAATATTAAAAAAATAGAATAAGATAGAGCGGGGCGGATGATGTGTGGAAGAGGAGGAGAGTGGGGGAAGGGAGGAGAGAAAAGAGAGAAAGGGAAAAGGGGGAGAGGAAAAGGGGGACAGAAGAAAGAAAAAGAGAAAAGAAAAAACAAAACGAGAGAAAAGGGAGACAGACAGAAAGACAGAGACAGACAGACAGCAGGAAGGAGCGAGTAAAGGGGAAAAAAAGAAAGCGAAAGGAAGAGCGAGAATTTTCGAAAATGGCCCCGATCAGTCTTTTGAGATGCGCCCTGTTTTTCCCGGGGTAAGGCTGTCCCGCCGCCTTCCCGGGGGTGGCCGGGGGGAAACTTGTTCATAAGAGATTCGAATGGCTTTTTTCCCGCCCTTTTTCTCGCACTTGTTGCCCCCCGCAGGGCTCCCTCGCTCGCCCGCCCTCGCCGGGGGCCCCCGGGTTCCCCCTTTTTCCCGCCCCATTGGAAACAGGAGGATTTTGTCAAATTTAATTTTTATTTTTGTTGTGTGATATTTTTTGTTTTTTTTATTATAATTTTTGTTTCGTTTAATTTTAAGGTTTTTAGCATTTCGTTTTTTTATTATTATTTTTATTTTTCTTTTGTTTTTTGTCCATTATTTGATTAGGGCATCCTTCTTTTTATTTTCTTATTTTTAAAAACATTTTCAGTTTTCAGACTATTTTTCATAGAATTTTATTTTAGATCAGTTATTTTTATTATCGTACATAATTATCACATTTTCTTTCATTATCATTATATCACCCTACCATCATCATCGTTACTTATCATTAATTATCATTTTCTTTATCTTTCATATCTTAACGTTTTTCCTGAAATTGTGTCAAATAATATTTTTGCTAATTATTTTCATATTCTTTTTTGTTTGTCATCTTTCCCCTTTTGGTTTTTCTGTACACCCAGTAAATCGGTTTTTATTTCAGCATACCAATAGGGAAAGTAGATAAAATAAAAAAAGAACACAAAAAAGAAGCAAAAAAAAAAACGTCGAAGAAAAGGACTGCAAAATTCGCAAAACCCGGGTGTGCAGCCCCTTTTTCCAATTGCGCGGCCATTAAGGGCGTCCGTGCACCATTTTGCAAAGCTTAGGCCGCCCTTTTTCACCCCGGTGGTTCAGGAT
>NW_023649457.1:0-2500 GCF_015228065.2 Penaeus monodon | reverse complement strand
TCCCAAAAAGGAAACAATCCAAAAATATAAACTAATCATTTTTTAAAAGTCATTTAAACGAGCCCTCCGCTTTCAAAAAACGAGTTTAAAATAAATCTATTTAAAATCTCTTTAAAAAAAAAAATAAATTTAAATCACCCCGGCATGGAGAGTTCCCCCCCCAAGGGAAAATCCATTTGGGGAATTTTTCAGTTCCCGGGGCTGACCTATCGTTATTTTTCCCCCCGGGTTTCCCCCCCCACAGTAAAGGTCTTTTCCTGCCACAAAACCCTTTCCCCTGCTCAAAAGGGTCGTCAGATGTAAAGGAAATCCGGAAAAAAAGGGGGGCGCAATGGCCCCCTCTGGATATTTCCAAATATTTGATTTTAAAATAAAACCCCCGAGCTAAAAATTGCATTCCATTTTTTTAGTCGGTCATCGGGGGCGTGTACATTTTCGCCCGGGGAAGTAAATAGGATTACACTATGGAGATTATATGTAAACAAAAAACACGGGGAAGTTGATTTCCGATTTAAATTTCTTTGGCCAAAAATGCAAGCAAAAGAAATAACCATCAAAGGCCTTTTTAAAATGGGCTCAATATATTACGCATAAATTTTCAACTCTCTCCCCCCTCTCCTCTTTCTTTTTGTTTTTAAAAATTTTTAACCCTACAAACATATTTAAAAAAATAAAAATAATATATAATATATTAAAAATATTAAAATATATATAAAATAATAATTTTTAAACTTTTATATATTATAATTTTTCCCTCTTTCTTTCAAAACTCCCCATCTATCTATTTAAACTAGCCCTCTCCCCCCTTTTATATTTTAGGGAGTTCCACCCTACATAAAATACAACATACATATAAAAATAAATAAAAAATACAACCACACACACCACCCCACACACCCCACACAACACAAACCCCAAAACAACACACACACACACCACACAACACACACACACACCCCACAAACACCACACCCCCACAAACACCCCCCCACCAAAACACACAACCACAACAAACACACACACACCCCCACACACAACACACAAAACACACACACACAAAAAACAAAACCCCACCAAACAAAAAAATATATTTTAAAATATATATATTAAAAAACACACACACACCCCACACCCAAAACCCACCCCCACCCCACCCCACACAACCCCAAAATTATTTTATATATAAATATTTTAAAATAATATGATATATTTTAAAATATATATAATTTTTTATATATATTATATATATATATATAAAATATATATATATATTATTTAATATATATATATATACAATATATATATTATATATATATATATATATATATATATATATATATATATATATACATATATATATATATATATATATATATATATATATATATATATACATATATATATATATAATATATATATATATATATATAAATATATATATATATATATATACACACACAAACACACACACAAACACACACACACACACACAACACACACCACACACACACACACACACACACACACACACACACACAAACACACACGCGCGCGCGCTCGCACACACACACACACACACACAACACACACACACCACACAGATATATATATATATATATATATATAATTATATATATATATATATATATATATATGTTAATGCTTTAGATTTAGTTTTAAATAATCTTCCAATGCTTCTTAACAGCTCACAAAAACCTACTTTCCATTCTAAATAACTGTTTTAGTGATCAACACGTAGTGAGAATAGATTTCAGTGCTCATAAAAAGAAAGACAGAGAGTGATGGAAACTGTATCAGAGCAGGAGAGCCAATTAGCACAACAACACGGCTAGTTCGATTGCTACTAATTTTTAAACTTTGCTAATTATGTTTGGAGCTTATTAGCGTACATATTTACTCGTGCTGTGTTAGTCGTGGTTCAAAGTTTAGGTGTATATACTGATTACATTTGGTAAAGGCTTTCGATGCGGGGTGTTATTTGTTAATGTACAATATTTCCAGAGGGTGTGATTTTAATATGAAGATGAAAGTGGAGTGATTCTTTGTGTGTACATGTTGTTAGCAATTGTCATCATTATCACAATGATTAAAGAGCGTTTTCAATGTTTTATCATCATATTTCAGTAATTCGACACTGTAATTACATTTTTCCTCAAAAATACTAACGCGTTTCTGATTCTTATTAATTCTGAACAAAACGATCTCTTCCCATAATTCCAAATCGTCAAAATCAATCTGGATTCAACATGTCATTCATTACTTTTTACTATTGTTACTACGAAGAAAAAAACTAGGAAACGTTGTGTCTGAGAAAACAGCAGCTGTCCTTACAGAAGGGGAGATCTCAGCGCTGTAAACACGAAACGTCGTGAAAGAAGAACAAACCACACGATGTGATCGACTCAAAGGAGAAACAAGGGCCTCGCCTTCCTAAAGTGGAAAAAATACAATCTTCAAAGCCAACAGCACTTTTTGCTCC
>NW_023649455.1:0-6390 GCF_015228065.2 Penaeus monodon | reverse complement strand
AGGGGCCGGGCCCCGGAGTGAGGGGGTTTAAAACTTCGCTTTCATTATTTAAAAATATAGGTAGATAGGTTTTTTTGTCTTTAAATTGGGGAGGGCTAAAATTATATAAAATTATATAATATAATTTATAAATATAAAATATATAATAAATATATATATATATTATATAATTTAATTTATATAAAATATTATAAAAATTAATATAAAATTATTTAATATATTTTATATATATAATAATATATAATATATATATATTTTTTGTGTTGTGGGGTTGTGTTGGTGTGTGTGGTAATTTTAAATTTATTTTAATATTATATATTTTATATATATATATATATATATAATATTATATATTTTTAAATTTATTTTTATATTAAATATTTATATTTTATAAAAATATATATATATATTATATATATTTTGTGGGTGTGTGTGTGTGTTTTTATAATATAATATAATATATATATATATATATATATAATATAAATATATAAAATTTTAATATAGATAGATAGTAGAAGATTAGATGAAAATAAATAGAAGATGAAGAAGAAAACTTTAGAATAAGTAGTAAATAAATCTATATGTATATTTTTGGTGGATAATAATTATTATAATATAATTAATAATAATATCATATAATAAATAAGATAAAACACAAACATGCCAACACCCCCCCACACACCACCACACACCACACAACACACACACAAAAAATAAATATAAATTATATATAATATATATATATATATATATAAATATTTTTAATTTATATATATTTTTATATATATATAAAATTATATATGTATATATATAATGTTTTATATATATGGTATAATTATATATAATATATAATTAGATATAAATAAATAATATATTTTTATATGAATTTTATTTTATTATATTAGAATATATATTTATATAATAATATATTTTTAAAAATTTATAAATTTTATATAAATATATTTAGTATAAGTTAAATAATATATAAAAAAATGTATGATATAAAATTTAAATATATAATATAATATATATATAAATATATATATATATATATATAATAATATATGCAAATATAAAATATATGAATATATATTATATATAAAATATATATATAATATATATAATAAAAATAAACATCAAAAATTAAGTTTAAAAATTTATATATTTTAAAATATTATTAATTATAAAAGATAGATAGAAGATAGATAGAAGATAGATAGGATAGGTAGAAGTTAGTAGTAGCAGAACATAGATAGATAGATAGATAGAAGATAGATAGTAGATGGGATAGAAGGTAGATGGGACAGATAGGTAAATAGATAATATAAGATATACAAGACTTATATTTTTCACAGAAAAATATATAATGTGTAAACATTTTATAATTATATAATATATATATATATAAATAAAATATAAATATATATATATATTTGAATATATAGAGAGAGTAAATAAAGTATATAAAAAATAATATAAAATATTTTAAATATATATTATAATTTATAATTATATATAATATATATATATAAATATATATAACAGATATCAAGTTTAATTATAAGGAAATAATTACAGAATATTGATAATAATTAGAAAATGATAAAAAAAAATTTTATAAAAAAAAAAATATTGTTTTTATTATTGTTTTTTTTATAGTTGTTTATTATTAGTAAATTTGAAAAAAAGGCATATTATAACTAAAATAATGCAATAATAATATTAATAAAATGTGTAAAATTCAACCCAAGATGTAATAACGATGATAATGATAATGAGAATGGGTAATGAGGGAAAGGATAATAAGATGTAAAACAGTAATTTCGAAAACTCGAAAAAACGGCAAAACTAGCGAAATATAGCTTTTTTAGAATACATACAAAAAAACGTTTTATCCCTTTTTATTGAGATTTTTGGGAATTATTAGAGTAATTATCATAATTTAGAATATGAAATAATGAGATAAAAAATTTTATTTTTTTTTTTTTCCGAAGGTTTCCTTAGATTGCTAATTAAAATCAAAAAATGAGTCACTACCCAAAGACCTAGGGTGATTGAAATTTGAGGAAAGGGAAAAAACAAAAAAAAGCAAAAGGAGCAGCCAGCCCCAAATCAAAATATCCCCTAAAACAATTCACGCACCGAAGAACACTTCAGATTTATAAGGCTCTTTGAGAAAATGTGCTGTGCTGTTTTTAAAACTACTTTTTGGACTTCAATTTTGGATTCCCGGGATTTGTTCAAGAAACTTACGTACCTTTTTTAAAGACCAAAAGCTCCAATAAAAAAGGCAAAGTTTTGGTTTTAAATCCACATTTTTTCCCCCTTTATTCAGGTCTTTATACTTTTATCTTCTCGAACATTTTTTAGGAGTTTCTGTCTATAAACAGGCAAGGTGTTTTTTTTTGCCCTTGATGACGAACTGGACGTTTTTGTTATATAGTACGATCGTGTAAATTGGAAAGTTCCACAAGTTTGTAGCCTTTGCCTTCAGAAGGCCCTTGGAGGGTTTTTGTCCTGTGTTCCGATAAAAAAGAAATTGCATTTCTTCCAGTGAGGTATTTCCCCATCGGCATGGCGATTTTGTACGTTTCTTTTTAATTTTAAGCAACCAGATAAAGGTGATCAATTGTCTCAACCTTGTCTTCACAAAACACATTTTGGGTCAGTGGCCATTGTGCAAGATGTTATTTTGATAGTTTTGGTAAACAAACTTGATCTTGGGGCTGAAGAAAAAAAAACCCTTTTTTTTCCCCCTTTAATCCAGAGTTCTAACCCCTGAGGGAGCAGTTTCATCCACATCAGTGTGTTTGCTTTTGAGCGCAAACTTTCCGTAGAGAGGGTTTTTATGCCACCTAGATTAAGTTTTTTTTTGTCCGACCTACTTTGCTTTTTTTTTTTAGTTTTAAACCAAAGTTGGAACTTATGTTTATTTTTCGCCCTCAATACCTAATTTCCCGAGAAAATTTTTTTATTTTTTTACATGAGGAATTATTATTTTTTTATATTTTTATATTGTTTTTAATGCTAGCAGTGGGTTTGTTCCCGGCAAAAATGGTAAAATGAAAAAAATGACCAGGCATGTATTAAAATGAAGGGACCTGGGCAACATGAGCAGCTGGGGTGGCGGAGGGGCAAGGAAAAGGCAGGACGTTTTGGGGTGCTCCCCCCTTTAAAACCCCCCTGTGTACCTTGGACCTGAGAAAAACCCTTGTATTCCCCGGTTATAAGCTGTATTGGCTGTGTGACATTGGTTTCCCCCGTTTTGGCCCTTAAAAAAGTTTTAGGGGTTTAAAAAATAACTTGGGAAAAAAAGGAAAGTCAGTCTTTTGGTGTTTTTCGGCCCTGCCTCCCACGGGGCGTTTCCCTGGGTTTTCGGACGCGTGGTGCTGGGTGCCCTTTGAGCTTTTTCAGTGTTCAGACCCATATATAACACGCGTCTCCTAGCCTCCCTTGGGTTTTGGTGGCAGAGAGACGGGCGGCCGGCGAACTTTATTATTATTTTTTTATTATTATTTTTATTATTATTATTTTTATGTTTATTTTTACAAAAAAGATAATTATAACGTAATAATAATAAAATAATTAATAACAAAAATAGTAATAAAATAGTAATTTAATATTGTTATTAATTTTTATTGTTTTTTTATTTCATTAATTTTTTTTTTTTTTTTCGTAAAATTTGAAAAAAAATCATTAAAACTGTAAAATAATAAAATAAGATAAAATTTAAATAAGCTGTAAATTATTTTATAAAATCGTTATTTTTGTTATTATTATTGCTGTTATTTTTTTTTGTTTTTGTTATCAGTTTTATAATTGCAATAATAATAAATAACGATGTAAGATGAAATAATTGCAATAATGATGAAATGGTAATGATAATTTTTCGATTTTATGATGATTTTGGAATTTTAGGATAATTACCCTAATTTTATTATCATGACAATAATGTGATATAAAGAGTTAAATTTTATAATATTTTATTTTTTTTATCATCATCTCATTATTATTTTTATCATTTTCATAATTTTTATTATTATTATATTAAAAATATTATTATTTTTAATTAATATTTTATTAAAAAAGCATCATCACAAAAAAATAATTATACCTGAATAATAAATAATAATGATATTAAAGATATCAATAATAATAATAATTTTTTTTATTATAGTAATTTTAATAGTTTTATAATTTAAGTTCTTTTTATTATCATTATTTTTGTTTTTGTTTTTTGTTTATTGGGTAAAGTAAAACAGCTTATTATAACCCTAAAAAACAAAATACAAAAAATAAATTTTAATAATGATACAATAATTTTTACAAAATCGTATTTTTTTTAATTTTTCTTTTTATTATTGTTGCGTTTTTTGTAGTATAATTGCAAAAATGCATATTATAACTACAACAATTACAATAATAATGTAATAATGAGTAAGATTACAATAATGATGATAAAACAAATAATGATGAAAATGATTACAATAAGATGAAATGATTACAAAAGGTGTTAATAATGATGATAATGAGAAGGGCAATGATAAAAATGATTATAATAATGTGATGAACGAAATTTGTCTTTTATAATAAAAAGGAAAAAAAATAAATTCCCAAAACCTTTTCGAGATAACCCCAAAAGAGTTTTTTTCGAATCATGATGATTTGGCAATTTTAAGGGTAATTATAATTTTAAATCATGACAATAATGATGCTATAAAGGAGATTTTTATCATTTTTATTATTTTTATTTATTTTTTTTTATTATTATAGTAGTAGTAGTGTAGTAGTAGTAAATATCGTTTTTTATTATTTACAAATTATTTATTTTTATTATTAATTAATATTTTTACATTTTTATAATAATATTATTTTTTGTTTTTATTATTATTAATTTTATTATTTTTATTATTTATTATTATTATTATATTATTTTTAATATTATATTTTAATATTTTATTATATTTTTATTAAAATTAAAAATTTATTTTATTTTTTTTATTATTATTATTATTTAAATTTTTATTAATATTTTTATTTTTAATATTATTTTGATTATTTCTTCTATGATTTTGTTATTTTATTAAAAAAAAAATATATTATAATTAATAATAATAAAAATAATAAAAATAATGATAAAATAATAACATAGTAATTGTTTAAAAAATTATTTTTATTGTTGTTTGGGATTATTACATTATTAATTTTTTAATTTTTATAATTTCAAAAAGCTTTTATAACTGTAATAATTAAAAAAAATATGATAATAATTAGAGAAGACATAAATAATTCCATAAAAGTTATTATTGTTTTTATTTTGTTTTATTTTAAATATCAAAAAAAGGGAATTAAAAATTGCAAAATTGCAATAATAATGATAAAATGATGATGATGGTAAAAATTGAAAAAGGTGAAATGATGAAAATATGGGGAAATGAGGATAAATAATGGAATGAGGGTAATGATGATAATAACAGTAATTTGTCCATTTATAAAAAAAAAGGAAAAAAGGAAAAAAAACCCAAAAGTCGAAAAAGGGGTTTAACAGCGAAAATAGCCTTTTGGGGAGTAACTCCAAAATGACGTTTTTCGTTCAGTGATGATTTTTGGCATTAAATTTATATAAAAATGCAATAAGATGAATAAAGAGAATTTTTGATTATTTTTATTTATTATTATTATTTTTATTTTTATTTTAATTATTTAATAAAAAATATTTTGGTTTTAATTTTTTTTCTTTTATGGTTATTTAATTCTTTTGTAATATTTAAAAAAGAATTAAACTGAAAAAAAATAATTTTTAAATAAGATAATAATAAATAATAATAAAAGTAATAAAATATTTATATTTTTGTTGTTTTTTTCTATATTTTTTTTATTTTTATTATTTTAAAACCCAAAAAACTTTTTATAACTGTAATAATTAAAAAAAATCATTAAAAATTAGAAAATAATAAAATAATATAGAAAATTTTTTTTTTATTATTATTGTTTTTTTTTTTTTTTTTTTATTAGAAATTCAAAAAAAACTATTAATTTTAAATAATTCAAAAAAATTTTTGATGATAAAAATTGAATAAAGATTAAAAAATATGAAAATGATAAAAGAATATGGAAGAGGAATGTATAATAAAAAGTAATGTTCATTTAAATAAAAAGGTAAAGAAAAAAAATCCCCAAAAGTGAAAAAGGATAAAGGGGAAAAATAGTTTTTTTAGATTATACCCAAAATGGCGTTTTTGTTAAGAATTTCAATTAAGGGAATTTTCAATAAGTTTTCAATTATATAAAATGAGTTTTTTATTCCAAATTTATTTAATATTATTTTAAACTTATTTTAAAATTTTTATATAAAATTGATTTGATTAAAAAAGATATATAAATTTT
>NW_023649453.1:0-6391 GCF_015228065.2 Penaeus monodon | reverse complement strand
TAAAAAAACTATATATATATATATATAAAAAAAATTATATTTATTATATATTTTTAAAATTAAAATCTTAAAAACAAAAAACAAAAATCCACACACACAAAACAAAACACAACCAAAACAACACACCAAAACACACACACAAAAAAACACCACACCCCAAAACACACACACAAAACCCACACACACACAACACACAAAAAAAACACACCCCAAAAACACAAAAACCCACACCCACACAAAACCCACACACACACACAAAAAAAAGGGTTTCAGAACCCTATAAAATGGCAGGGGGGAACACACGAACGATGTCTAGGTAAAAAAGTGGGGCCCGGGGTCATTTTTTCCACACTGTATATTGCTCGGCCCAAATACTCATGCCGCCCCGAGGCCTTGATTTGCTAAAGGGGGGACCTTTTGGGGTTGGTATTCGTTCTGGGCTTTGACGGTGCTTTTGGGTGCTGTCCCTGTTGTCCTCTTCTTCCTGGTCCTCATGAAAATCTTTTTGATGCCCTCAAAAGGTTTCACACAGGTCCTCCTTGAGTTGGATTCTTCTAGACTTCTCTTTGTCCTCGCCCCAGGCCTAACTCGGCGGTGTCCTCGTCCAAAATCCAAAACAGATTCATGCAGGCCCTTTCTTGGTTTCATGCTTTCCTCATGTCCTCGAAATTTTTTTCTGGATAGGGGCCCCGGGGGGAGGCGGACTCAGGGCGGCTAATCCCTGCGCTGATGAGTCCTGGAGTTGAGGATCCGGGGGCGTCGGCAGGGGCCCACCCACAGCATCCTGGGGGGATGTCCCTGCGTGGGGTTTCCCTAGCCTTCGCCAAAATCAAACGGTAGGGGGGCCCCCCCCCACTTACCCGGGGGCAGCTTAATACCCCCTTTGCGAACCCGGGCACGCAGGCTTGGGATCTTTGGGTGAGTCCTTCCAAAAGCTTTTAAAGGTGCCCGGTTCGACGGGGTCCTTTTTCGGTTCCCGTCGGTTTTGGGCGATGCTTTTAATAGCGGGGAAAGATATACATAAGGGCCAATAGTAAGAGAAAAAAAGGCAACAGAAAGAGGGTTTTAAGTCCCCAAACGGTTGTTTATTTAATTTGCAGTTTTTAATGGGTTTTTTAATTATTTTCGCTTCTGTTTTTTCTTTTTGGTTTTTCCCTTGAAAAAGAAAAAGGGTAATGGAAAGGGGGAGACGTCGTAGCGACCCGAGGCCGGCTTGAAACAAACCGTTTTGATAGATAAGATAGTAAGGGAGAGGGGAACAAGCAATCGAAAGGATTTATTGAACCAATTGTTCAACAGAGAAAAATTAAATGAAAATCATGTAGAACACTCCCCGGCTGACAATATTCGGGCTAAGAGATCAATAGATCTTTACGTGTCAATAGACAGCAAAAAAACCCCTTTTTAATAAAAAGGGTTTCAGGTCTTTTGCTCGCAGGGATGACGGGGTAAGGAGGTGTGCGGGGGGTGGGGGTGTGTGTGGTGGGGACAGCGAGTGAAAATGAGGTAAATGCCCTCCACGGGATATTTATCACAAACACAAAATTTTAACTTTCATATAGCAAACCAAATAAACGAAAGCTGTTAAAAATTTATTTAAACTCCCCACACTAAATTTAACTTTAATGATTGCGATAGTACGCTTTGATGAAGGGTGACGTGAAAAAATATCGAAAGTTTTTAGCAAGAAAACCTTCGGGTAAAAAATCACCTGCCGAGGAGCCATTTTATTTATGCAGTTAGATTTTAACGGGGGTTTCCTATACCAAAATCCCGAAAATTGAAGTGACTCGACCCAGAAAAATCTATAAACAACCTGCTCTTTTTCTTACCAGAGGGCGTGGACACCCTACGGGTTCTAATTTTCATGAACACACGACAGGGGAATTACCAAAACCAACAAGCACTTCGAGGGGAGAAGGGGTGTTTGAAAACGAATAATATTTAGCTTAAGACTCAAAAATTGTGACGAATAAAAAAATTCTTTAACCTGTCCATATAAAGTCGGAGGGGAAATTTTAGGAGATTTACCAACCCCGGGTTTATATCAGGCCCCCTGTACGCTATGTAGGGGGGAAGACCTAGCTATACTCAAAAAAAAATTTTATATAAAATCCTGTTAAACCCTTGTTCTAGGCAAAAAGGGGTCCCAAGGCAAAAAATGGTGCTGCGGTATCCCCAGGGTCCCAAACAAAAAAACAACTTTAAAAATTAACAGTCCTTCTTGCCCCTTTCCATGCCCAAAACCCAAGGGGGAAAAGAAAAAGTGAGCTCAGGTCGAGACGGGAAAAACCGGTCATCTTTTGATTCCATTTTAAAAACCGATCAAAGTGAAAGAGAAAGTGCGGTCAGGGGGGGGCGGGAGAGGACTGAGAAAAAAATAAAAGGTATTGGATAAGAAAAACACGAACGCGTTAAATCTTTGCATTTGAAACAACTTTAAATCCAAAAACGAGAAAAATTTAATTTAAACTATTTAACAAAACAAATGTATTTGTTTTTTGACCACATACCGTCAAGGAAAAGTGTCTGAGATCACAAGAAAGTGGAGAACGTGATTTGGTTGTAAGATTTTTCCAAAAAAAAACCCGACGGCTTAACACATTTATGGGGAAGAAGGAAGGGAAAAAAATAAAAACCCAAAACTTCTTACGTGGTTTTTTAAACATGTATCGGGATGGTGACGTTTTTTTTGGAGGTTTTGATCGTAGCAAAGACTCAGCATCCTAAAAACTTACGTTTTTTGAAGGATCCTCCGCGAGTATCCCCAAAAATATGGGGCGATTCTTTAGCAAAAAGCCAGTATTGGAGTACCAAGTCCCCAAAGGGGAAATCTCGTTTCGGTACCCCGAAACCCCAATTTCAGCCCCCTAGATTTGGGTAAGTTTAAAAAGGGATGGCTATTGATATTCCCACACCCGGGCCAAAGGGCCGAGCAGAGCCGTATCTTCTCTTCGTGCCCAAAATTAAAAAATAAATATATAATAATATAAAATAGATAACCCCCAAAAACAACACCACCCCCACACCCCCACCACAACCCCAAAAACACACCACACACCCCACAACACCACACAACACATACCCAAAACCACCCCAAACCCCCAAAACCCCCAAAACACCACCCAAAAAAACACAACACACAAAAACTAAAAACATACACACACACAAAAATTGTGTGTGGTGGGTGTTTTTTGCGGTCTATGTGTGGGGTGTATACGCCAATTTATATATATATAATAATAAAATATTATATATTTTTTTTTTGTTTTTTTTTTTTTTTGGTGTGTGGGGGTGTTTGGGGTTTGGTTTTGTTTTTTGTGGTGTGTGTGTTGTTTTGTTTTCGGGCCCTGCGTGCGGCGGCGTTGGTGTTTGGGTTGTGGAATTATTTGATATAAATAATATAATATTATATATAATATAATATATAAAATATATATTTTTAAAAATTTTTTTATTATTTATTATAACAATAACAACACCACACACACACACACACACCCACACACAACACACACAAACCACAACAAAAACACAAAACTACTTTTTTCTTCGCAAAAGAGGATTTGAGAAGGGGTCCTTTATAAATGCATTTTCCCCGACGATCTCCGTATTGAAACTATGAAGATGTTGGGAAAGTTGTAATTCCGTGTTTCCCCAAACCCTATAAACCCCGCTTTAAAAATTTTTTTCAAAACACCGAACCCGAATCCCATCCTTTGTCTAAAATGTGATTATTTTAGGTTAAAAATATGATGTTCTATGCAGGGGTGGGTAATTTGTACTTTCAAAGATTTTGACGTTTGACACAAGGCGCCTTAAACTTCCTACAAGATGGTAACCGTGTCCCCCCACCGAAAAAAAGATATTTTTGTCCCCCATCACAGAAGATACAAAATCCAACCAACTAACACTTCCCGCCCTCCCCCCGCCTTGCCTTCAGAATGAAATATCAGCACCCTCGCCGTGGCTTAGGTTCTTTCCTGAGCCTCGGTGCCGTACTTTCGGTTGGGGTTCTAGGTAGTAAAGTATCTGTAATGCAAAATGAAATCCTGTAATTATTATAATGCGTCATACAAAAACCCCATCTTAACCATGAAAAGGTTTCCCGAAATTTTTTAAAAAAGAAATTATAGTATAGCATTACAAAAACGTAAGTAGATGCTAGGAACAGAAAGACTCCTCAGTCCTGAGGTGTAAAGGAAGAGGTTAAAGAAAAAAGAAAACCCCAATGTTTCGTAACCAATGCCTAAACCCAAGTGATTAAAAGTAATTAAACCGTAACGGAATCATTAATCAAGTTTAAAGATGTTTAGCAGCACACCAGCTCCTTACGGTCGTTCTGGCATCAAACAGAAAGTAGGATATTAAATGATTATATAATCAAAATGGGAAAGGAAATATTAACCCACTCTAATGATATCTGTCCCCCCTCCCCCAATACGGGACGGACAAACGCCTCACCTTTCGCATCAAACAGGTAATGACCCCGGAAAGTGATTAAGCAATCAAGACCGAAACCCAAAACATTATCAGACCATAACCCAAAAAACATAGCACCACCTGGAGGACTCCCTCCCCTTCTCTGAAAACCCTATGCCCGGCCCAGAGTCCCACCCCCCCCTCTTACCCAAAAACCCCCCCACCAAAACCCCCCCTTTTCCTACCCTCCCCCCCGACCGCAATATTCATCATGTTTAAAATGTCCTGTATCGTAATTAACCCAGTTATCACCGAGTAACCCCCCCCCAATGAATGAGGCAAAACAAAACCCAAACCCGATGCCCGGGTCACAATGCCCCTCCCCTCCAACCCCGCCCCCCCCAAATTTTGTGTTTTAAAATTGTACCTGGATCGAAATGACCCGTTACAGACGAGTGACCCCCCTAAAGAAAGAGACAATATAAACCAAACCCCAAGCCAGGTGTCCAGTGACCACCACCACCCCCCCCTCTCATACCTCCCACCCCCCCCCCGCAAATTTCATATGTTTTTTAAGGGACCGGACGGAAATGACCCTGTTACAGACGAATGATCATCCCCCTAAAAAATCAAATCCCTAAATGCCCCCTAATGATGTCTAAAACAACACCTAAAGGTTCCTCTCACCCCCCCCCCCCTCCAAACCAACCCCCCTTCCCTTTCCCACCCCCCCTTTCCCCCCTTCCTCCCCTACCCCAAAAACTAAATAAGAAAAAAAGAAACAAACAAAACACAGTCCTATTAAAGGGGAAATACACCGCACTGAATGCGATGATACCCCCCCTAATGATGAGCAATCATAATCCAACCCAATGCCAGGCGTCGCTCCCTCATCCCCCTCCACACCCGCCCCGCAATATTCATCGTGTTTGAATTTGTACCGGATCGAGAATTGACCCTTTTACAGACGAGTGACCACCCCTCCTAAGAATGAAACTGTCAAAAATCAAAAAACCTAACGCCCCCCCCCGTCCCCCCACCCATCAGGTCGGTCACACAACAGGTCTGCTAATGACCAATAATTACCGTTCCGCCCCTCGCCGTGACAGGGATAAGAATACAATTAACTGAAAAGGATTATAAACTCGTTTTACAATATATACCTTTTTTTTTTCTATTCATCACACCATATTTTGCGCCAATCCCGTATATGGTGTAAGCGATGTGGAAGGAGAAGAACTCGGCTTGCACAATTGTCTCTAAGTCACCACCACCCCTTTCCCCTCCTCTCCAAAGCATATTTGTTTTGCAAGAGAATATATCAACTGGTTCTATTCTGTGTTTGCTAACGATTTCTCATTGTGAATGATGAGAATAATTGGATAAATCATCTTCACCGGGGGCAGCTCTTGATGTTTGATAGGGCATAGGTGGACCCTAGGGGGCTTTTTACGTTAATCTTTTCTCTCAACATCTCTATAAAAATGTAATTTAAAGAACTTTAACCTTTTTCTTATTTGCCTTAAATTAAATAGTTAAAGGGGGTTTTAAAAAAGATTTTTTTTTTTTGTAATGCGTAACGTTCAATTTTTCACCTTTTAAAAGACAAAAAAGGGTTTAAAACCATTGGAAATTTTCTGGTATTTATTTGGGGGCAAAAGGGGTGGTAAATGGGCCCATTTTCCCCCGTTTACCAAAACCTAAAACCATTTTTCTCAAATAAAAATAATTTTTTGAAAGATATAACTTCTTAATTTTTACAAACATTAAAAGGTGACACTTAAGGAAAATTTTAAAGAAATGATAACCAAAGGATAGTGCACCTCTTAATCTTATGTAAACTGGGTTTAATCCCAAAAAACATATAAATTACATGAAAACAGTCAACTTTTACTTTATTTAGTGAAAAAAATTTTCAAGTAAAAATACCCAAGATTAACCAAAAGCTTAATTTTTTGTAAATTTGCTA
>NW_023649450.1:0-6392 GCF_015228065.2 Penaeus monodon | reverse complement strand
TATAATATATATTATATATTATATATTAAATATTAATATTTAAATATATATATTATATTATAATATATAATATAAAATTATATTATATATATATATAAATATTACAAAATATTTACACAACCTATAACCATATTATATAACCACACACATAAACATAATATTTTAATTAATATTAATATATATTATTTATATTATATTATATATATTATATTAATAATATATATTTTTGTGGTGTGTTGTGGTGTGTTTGTGTAATGTTTTGGTGGGGTGTGTGTGGGTGGTGTGGTGTTGTGTGGGTTTTGTGTTTGTGGTGTGTGGTGTTGTGTGTGTCTATGTTTTGGTGTTGGTGGGGTTGTTGTTTGGTGTGTTTTTAAATATTTTATATATATGCCATATATTACATAAAAAATATATTGTATATTTATACATATATATATGAGTATAAAAAATAATTTAAAATTATTATTATAATATTGGCATAATCTATATCTTCTATCTAAATCTAATTCTATTCTATTTTTTTCCTAATTATCTATCTATATTTTCTATCATCTATATATATAACATATATATATATTATTATATATTTAATATATATATATATATAATAAAATTTAATATTATAATATATATTATATATATGTATTGTTTAAAATAATTCTAAAATATATATTATATATATATATATAATATTATTATATATATATTTATTTTTATAATATATAATATTTTTTTATGTGTATATATATTATATTATTATATATATTATATTAATTATATATATTATATATGTATATATAATATTTACACCACCCAAACATTTATTTTTTGTAAAATATCTATAAAATTTTATTTTTCTATATATATTCTATGTATCTACGTTTATTTCTTTCTATCTAATTCCAATATATTTCATATATGTTATATATAACAGAAATTATATTTATTTTATGTATAATATTAATATATAAATTTAAAATATATGTTGTGTGGTGGTTTTGTGTTGTGTGTGGTGGTGTGTTGTTGGTGTGTGTGTGTTGTTTGTGGTTGGTGGTTGTTGTGGTGGTGTGTGTTTAATTGGTGTAGTGGTGTGGTGTTGTGTATGTGGTTTGGTTGTGGTGGTGGTGTGTGTGGGTGTGTGGTGGTTGTGTGTTTTGTTTTTGTGTTTTTGTTTTGTGATGCATAAACCCTTTGTCGAACGGGGGCATTGGCCATGTTACGTACATGCCCATGGCCCACTATGAGTTTTTTACTTGTTTAAATTTGGTTTTTTGGCACATAGATGGCTACACTTTACTAAAAAACCACCAGTTTGGAGGCCCAGGGTTACGAGTTACTGCCTATCTCCGCTCGTTTTCATTCTTTTTTCGTTGAATTTTTACGAAAAAATAAATTAATTTTTTTTTACGGGCAAAAAAAAAATTTATTATAGGGCACTTCCCAAAAAACCCCCCAAAAAAAACGTAAATCTTTCGGCGTCGAACCATCTTTATACAAGGGGAAAAAAAAAACTGTTCGAAAGTCTTTAGATTCTAAAAAAGTAAAATGGGACCTTAGATTATTAGCCTCGTTCCTATGCTCCCGATAATTATTTAGTTCCTCCCAAGAAAAAAAAAAAAAAACGCATTTAACACCAAACCCCCTCGTCTCTGGGAACGAGGGTTCGTTTTTTGCTTTGTGAGGGAAACTACCCATTTAATGTGTCGGAAAGGGATCGTTGGAAGGGGTAGGGGGGTGGAGGGGCGGAAGTTCGCCATGTACATCCACACCAAAAGCCTCCCTTTTTACAGAAAGTTGGACTATTGGATTTCCTAATTTGGAATTTTGGTTCCGCATGCAAAAAAGTAAAAAAATTTAAATGGCACGTATCTGGCTATAATGTTTTCACTTTTTATTTTCCCCCCCTTGATGCAGTGATAGCCTATGATGAAGCTCTTTTGCTCTTTCAGGAAAAAACGTTCTCCGCCACAATAAATAAAAGTTAATTTTTAAGCCGATTTTTTTAAATGCTCATTCATTTAACGTTTTTTTGGGGTTTTCCCTGCGCGGGTGGGGGATTGGTAGAGGTGAGCAAGTTAGTTAAGGTTTTTTTTTAATTGTAGAGCCCCCCTGATTTTAGTCCTTTCTGAAATGGATTGGTTAGTCCGGACGCGGGGTGGGGGAACGATAATACCGGTAATTTTGAGGCTTTATTGGGGGGACTTATCACTGGTCCTCTTTCATCAATTAAGCAAAGCCAAGTTGGCCTGTGGGGCCAACACCATTGAGGGAACTCGTTGGGAAAGCGATCCATCTTTCCTATTTTTGGAATTTAAAAATAATTTCATGGCGGGGACACAGTGAGGGAAAAACGCTTCAGCGGCCTAAAATTTAAACGTAAAACGGAAGGCCAGGGGAACTGGGGTTCGCCTTTCCACAAAGGGAAGGCGTTCAAGCTCGAAAAAACTTTGGTTTGGGAGAAAACCATTGGATGATAAAAGTTAAAAAACAATATTTCAGAAATTTCGATTTAAGAAAGGGCAAGGCACATTTTGCTTATCCATTCCTAAAAAAAACTTCGGACAGAATAGCGTTAAAGCATTAAGAGTTTCCCATGGTGGACACCAGAAATTGGCCGCAGGGGCGCTGTGGCCGACGCCAAAATAAGGCCTAACCAGGGCTTTTTTCAAAAAAATAATATTCCCCCACAAAATGAGAAAAACTTTTGCAAACTACACAAAACTAGCAAAGGGCTAGGGGGGCTCTCGTTAGGGGAGTAATAAGGACAAAGCCAAAAAAAAAGAGGGGGGACTCCTGGGGCGGGAAGCTTTTTTGTCTCTACAATAAAAAACAACAAACACCAAAAAAAAAATATCAGAGAGGGGTTTTTGGTCCCACTATCAATTAAAAATTCAATAAAGAAAAAAAAAAATTATTCTTTCTAAAAATCAATTAACATTCAATTCCCACGAGGGGCCACCAACTAATTTTTCGATTCAGCTAGAGGAACATTTGCTAATGCACCTTCGCCAGGGCAGTTTTTTTTCTCATAACAAGCAAGCTCGGGCTAAATTACCATTCCCCCACCTTCCTGAACCCACCCCAAGGAAGAGGGGGCTGGAAGCTGCAACCCAATTTCAACTTTTGCCCACAGGAGATGGACTTTTTGATTTACAAATAAAAAAAGATCTAACAAATGGATGAGCTTGTCCCGAGCCCTAGAAAAGGCCTGTAGGAGGAAACATCCCCAGGGCCCCTGGATGAAGAGAATTTCCGATATGAGATTGATTTGAAGGGCATCTTTAATTCATGATGAACATGATTAAGTTTGCTAAGAAAGTGTTAACAATTGGAAAAAATTTGTTGAAAAAAAAGCCCACACTTTTTTCCAAAAAAAAACAAAACTCATGGGCACTTTGGCCCCAACATTCATTTTCCCATATTGAAAAGGAGGGGGTGTAATTCCCCAGACCTTGGAAAAAAACGGAAATTTGTTTAAAAAAAGTAGGCTTATTTGGCAAATTTTTTTTTAAAATTTCCAGTAATTTACTAGTTTGACCGAGCAAGTGGGGGGCTTCCGCAAAGGGGGACGGCCCAAAACTCCTCGAATCAGCTAGTTAAAAAGCTGGGAACCAGTCATATTTCAAGAGGCCATTTGCCAAAAAAAAAAGATTTTTTTTGGAATTTCCAGTTATTGTTTAGATATAGAAAAAAAAGCCTACGGGACCATGGGGGACCATTGGCGATATGGGCCTACTCCAGAAAAAAAAACTTTTATGCCTTTTGGATTTACGGTGGAAAACCTTTGCCTTGTTTTTATTCAAAAAAAATTTTCATTTATTTTTCTGACAACAGAAACAACTTTTTTTGCTGTCAAAAATTTTTATTTTTCCCGGACCAATGTTCCCCAACTTTTTTGGCGAACATTTTTTGGTCCAGGCAAAACACGGGGGGTTTCCCACAAAGGAAGTGGGGTCTTGTCCACCAAACATTATTTCTTTTATGTATGATTCAATGGACATTCTTACCCAAGCTCCTCCTCGGAAAATCTTAAAAATACTCACCTGTTACGCTGATTTTTTGATTTTGGCCAATTATGGCCCCACTTCCAGCAAATTAAATGCAGAAATTTTCTTCAGCGCAAAATCGCATCCCAATTGGCAAAACTGGGATATGGATTCATAAAAAAAAACTGGGGGGCCCCCCCAGTGGGGGGGTTTTTTTTTAAGTTTTTTTTTCCATTTTCGAAAAGGGAAGGTTTAATTTGGGGGTAATTTTTTTTTCACGTAGGAGGGGAAAAGCGGGGGGGGGGAACATCAGGGCTAAACTCTAGGACCAAAACCACCCAATTAACCTATTTCAAAAAAAAATTCTGGCAAAAGTTTTTCCTTGGGGCTACTTTTTTTTTTGATAGTAGGGACTCCAAATTGGAAAAAAGGACACCCATTGGGTTCCAGTTGGTTTATAAAAAATAAAATGTTTCCCAAAAAAAAGCACTGGAAAATTTATTTAAAAGTGCCATTTTCTGGTTAACAAAAATTAGGGGAGCTGATTAGAACCAGTCCTTTTTTGCTAAATGGTATAATAAAAAGCCCTTGATTAGGTCTAAAGTTAGATTTATGGGGGTTCCAATTCGGTGTTAGGGTTTTTTTCGGCAATCCAAAAAAAAAAAAAACAAGTTTGGAAAAGGTTTTGGATTGCTGTGGCAAGAAATGCCTGCTTTGCGTGTTTGTGGTTCTTGGAGCCCTAAAAAGTGCCCAACTCGGATCGAGGCGGTCCTTGAAGGTGGGAGTCAGGGGTAACCTCCCCTCCGAACTCCAGGGACGGCGGGCCAGTTTAGCCCTTGAGGCTTATGGCCCGCAAAAAAAAGGGGTGGCTTCGAGGACCCCGAGGGGGCCCACCCTAAATGGCACAAATAGTGGCATTTAGGGGCCCCCCTTTTGCCACGGGGGGGGGGAACTTCCACGGACCCTTGTCGGAGAAAAAAGGTCGGGTATAGGATTTCTCTTTACCAATCGATTAACCCTGGTTCGGTCAAAAAAATATAAGCCGCCATGGGAAAAACTCCCCAATTTTTTTTTCATCATGGGAAAGCTTGGGCCTTCCATCAGCTAAGGGCCCATGGCGGCCGGGAGGTGGGAGGGTTTTTTACGCCAGAAGGGTTTCAGGAAGATTCCTTATTAAACATAAACTTCTCCCCCTTTTTTTTTTTTATATATATATACCGGACGGCCTTCCCAAAGACAGAAGAGGGTGGGTTGTGGGGGTGCGGGGTTGTAATGGGTCGACTGAATGGGGAAAAACTAAAAATTTTTTTCAGGGGACTGCCGAAAATCATACAATCGATTCTTTTCTTGCTGAAAAAACTTTTTTTGCCATTGGATAAAAAGCCAATTGATTTTTTTGCCACTAATCGGACGACCCCACGATAGAATAGTAATTTTTTTTCTGATTCCTTAAGTTTCACTTTAAAAAGCCATTTAAAATCATTAGAAACCCACCAACAAAAAAGAAAAAACTTCTGGGTAAATAATCATTCGTTAAAGCCTACATGGTGGCCCAACAAAAAATTCCAAATCAAAGCCTAAATTATGGGTTTAAACCAGGGCCCCACTTCTGGTAATTCCATGGCAAATGGAAGGGCTGGACAAAATTAACCGGGGTCAACTGGTGATCTGGACCCTTAGCATATAGTCCGTTACACGATCTCAGGTGTTTTTTTTTTGTGGTTCTCTTATATAAAAGCCCAAAAAAAATACATCTCCTGTGGGCAAAAGTGGTTTTGAGTGGACCAAACCTCTTTAACCTGGCCTGGCAAAACATCTCCACCGTTTACTCCAGCGTTTTTTCATCCTTGAGGTATTAACAATTATTGAAGTAATCTTCTTCCTCTCACCTCCCCCACGTGTCTTCCAACCACGCCCTTGGCTATTTTACCTAATAGTTTGGGAAAAAAGGGAATGAAACTTGGAGGTGGCAACACTCCTGTTCAGAGCCGTGGGGCCTGGACGTTTTTTTGTCCCTCCACCCCGCACCACGTGGAGTGTGGCGTTGCACTCCTTACACTCAAAGCACACCCACCACACTCACACACAAAAAAAAATACCACAAAACCCAACCCACTCAAAACCACAAACACTCAAAACAAAACCAACCCAACACACCCAAAAAAACAAACCAAACACCACACACATGCCCACCACCACACCACACACCCACAACACAAAACAACAAACAACAACCAAAAAACACCACTCAAAAACCATTACACTCACAAACAAACCCACACACTCAAACAACACACTCAAACCAACACACAATACACTCAAAAACAAAAAAAAAAAAAAAACAAACAAAAACCAAAACAAAAAAACCAAAACTCAACAAAACAAAACCCCCTCCAAAAAAACCAA
>NW_023649449.1:2500-6394 GCF_015228065.2 Penaeus monodon | reverse complement strand
ACACACACACACACACACAAACAAACACCCCCCCCCCACCCCCCCCCCCTCAAAAAAACTGTGTGTTTTAATATGATTTACGGTGCATTTTAGTGCTACATAAACTGAATGAGGGATAGTTATTGCCTAAAAAGATTTAGTAGAAAACACAAGGTCACTAATCACTGTCAAACATGTCATGTTTTATGATCACGCCCTCATTCCCCATAAAACTGCTGCTTATTCATGCTAATTAGATTTCTCTCCTTCCCCTTCTCTCTGTATATATTTCTCTACATCTCTCTCTACGTCTCTCCCTACGTCTCTCTCTCTCCTCTCTCTCTCTCTCTCTCTTCTCTCTCTCTCTCTCTCTCTCTCTCTCTTCTCTCTCTCTCTCTCTCTCTCCCTCTGTTTACACATACAACAACAAGTGCGTGTGGTGTGTGTATGTACACACACACACACACACACACACATACACACACACACACACACAACACACAAATATATAATATATATATATATAAAATTTTATATATATATATAATATATATATATATATATATAGTGCACCTTTAGCCACATTCATATTGCTAATTTGATGAATTTCTAACAAAGCATATTACGGACGTGCGTGTATGCAGGAGAGTCTGTGTTAAAAGATTCTAACCAGCATTAGTACTAAAGTCTTTAGCCTAAGTGATCAACACTTTTCAAAAAAAAAAAATCCTTTAAAATATATGTATGTCACAATTTAAATTTAATTACTCATCTTTTAATCAAATTAGATTAGAATAAGATGACTGTGTTACTACAAATATTTTTATTTTCGATGAGGAAAAGGAGGAGGCAAGTAAAGGGGCAAAGACACCGGATAAACAATTCAAGTATATGATATATGAAGAGAAATAGAAGATCCTTTCATAATACGTAAGATTCATATCTCCTGCTCTCCTCGGCTGTAACTGTAAACAGCAGAGTAAATCTAGATGATGAGATCGCATTGTGTAACAGCCCTTGCAAACACATGTCAGTTTAAGCAGAGTGAATGTCTAATATCGAACTAACATTAAGTATGTAGTCTTACTATTGATGCGATTAGAAACTGATATTTAGCCTCATCTGACATTTGATTGAAAACGAATATCCCGATCATATTCTGAATCTATGATATGCTCCAAAAATATGTAATATACAGCGCCACCAAATTTAAAAAATAAACAATAATAGTAGAAAAATATTTAAAAAATACATATATAATGATGATGATAATGAGGATCATCATGGCTTGGCTTCGCGAACGAAGATTATGAAAGGGCTGTCCACGTCGACTGCAGGCGCGCTGGTGGCTGACAAGAACCGATGCGGGACAGGCATGTCCGGCCGCAGCGACTGCAGTCAAAAGTTGGTCTGGTACAGCGTGAGGCTTCCGGTCTTCTTCATCCCGGCGTTTCTCCTTCAGGTTAGACCTACGGGAGTCCTCGAAGGAGGAGACGGCCTGGTGAACGGTGTGGCGCCAGGCCTGGCAGTCAGCAGCGAGTGTCGACCACTGGCGGGGGTTCAATGGTGGCAGGCACCGAGGGATTCTTGAGGGAGTCTTGTATCGTTTCTTCGGTGCACCTCTGTCACGGTGGCCTGTGGAAAGTTCGCCTTTACAGGGCTATCTTGGGCAGGCGATGTTCCCCCTTCTAGAGAACGTGCCCTGCCCAGCGAAGCTGCGACTTCAGTAGCATGGCCTCAATGCTGATGATCTCTGCCTGTTCGAGAACCTCAACGTTGGTGACGTAGTCACTCCAGTGGATGTTGAGGATGGTGCGGAGACAGCGCTGGTGGAAGCGCTCTAGGAGTCGTAGGGGTGACGGTATGTTACCCAGACTCGGAGCCGTACAGCAGGGTGGTGGTATGACGGCTCTGTAGACACTGATCTTGTACCCTTCTTCAGCTGTCTGTTTTTCCAGACTCTCTTGTAGAGTCTGCGAAAGCGCTGTTTGCCTTGGCTAATCTGTTGTCCATCCCTGTCGATCTTGTGATGGTACACCCCAGGTAGGTGAAACTGGTGAACTGCTTTCAGCTCAGTCTCGCCAATAGTGAGTGAGGAGGGCGGTATTCTTCCCGGGGTGCAGGCTGGTGGAGGACCTCTGTCTTCTCATACTGACCTCGAGCCCGAAGAGCTGCGCAGCCTCTGCAAAGCAAGATGTTAGGCGCTGCAAGGCTCTTTCGGTGTGGGCACGAGGGCAGCATCGTCAGCAAAGAGGAGGTCACGGATCAGTGCTCAAGGTCTTTGTGTGGGCATGCAGTCTCCTGAGGTTGAACAGAGCCGTCAAGGCGGTAGCGGATGTACACAGCTTCGTCCATCGTAAACGTCTTCAGTGGTCTGCTTGAGCATCATGGCTGAAGAAGATGCTGAACAGTGTAGGTGCCAGAACACAACCCTTTTCACGCCTTTGACGAGGGGGAAAGGGGCTCAGAGAGGTCGCTGTTAAACCCGACTTGGCCGTGTTGATCATTGTGCAATTGGATGACCATGCTGAGGAACTTTGGGGGGCAGCCAAGGCGTTCCATGATCATCCATAGCCCTTCCTGCTCACAGTGTCAAAACGCTTTGGTCAGATCCCCAAAAGTCACGTTACAGCCCTTTGTTCTGCTCCCGGCATTTCTCTTGGAGCTGCCTGAGGACGAACACCATGTCTGTGGTGCCCCCGTTTGGGCCTGAATCCACATTGGGGTTTTTGGGAAGTGGTCTTTAGCGATGGTGGGTAGCAATCTGTCAGAAGCACTCGGGCGAAAACTTTTCCCCCGATAGAGAGCAATGTATCCCGGTAGTTTGAGCAGTCCCACTTTTTCCTTTGTTCTTGTACAAAGTGATAATGACTGCATACGAGGTCTCTTGGAAACTTGCTCTGCTCCCAACAACAGACAAGGAGTTCGTGGAGCTTGCTGTGTAGTGTTGGTCCCCATCTTCCCGATCTCTGGGGGGATCCCATAAACTCCTGCTGCCTTGTCACACTTCAGCTGCTCTATGGCTTTTGAAATTTCTTTTATAGATGGTAGTTCATCCATTTCCCTATGACTGGCTTCTGACGAATTCGGAGAACTGCTGAGGCCTGGGCGACGCGGTCAGCGCTGAAGAGGGCCTGAAAAAAGCTCGGACCAACGGCTCAGGATGGAAGTTTGTCTGTGAAGAGCGCCTGGCCATCTGCACTGCGCAAAGGACTCTGGACGTGGTGAGTAGGACATATACTGCCTTTTGGGCTTCATAGAAGCCCCTGTAGTCACCAGTGTCTGCGCAAAGCTGAGTTTTCTCTGCGTGGTTGGTCCACCCCTCATTCTGGATCTCTCGAGCTTGCGCTGGAGGTTGCTGCAAATGAGGGCAGAAGACAGCTTTCTTCACAGGAACATGACGGCTGAGCCAGGTGGGCCTGAGGGGGTGACCTCTTCTTCGTCAGCAGTTCCTGGATCTCTTTGGGTTTTTCTCATCGAACCAAGTCTTTGTTCCTCTGGTGGTAAACCCAAGAACTTCTTCAGTGTTTGCAGGATGGCAGTCTTCAGTTGATCCCAGAGTGTTTCAGGGAGGGGTCTTTGCGGGAGTCGACGCTCTCAAGCTTGGACTGTAGGTCTGCTGAAGTCAGCTTTCACTTCAAATGACTTTGAAGCTTCTCGAAATCGAACTTTTCGTGGGGGCCCCCCGTTCCTTGATTTGAGTTTTAAGTGCAGCCTGAGTTGCAGCGCACTAATCGATGGTCAGCATGACATTCTGCACTGGGCATCACTCTGGGGTGAAGGGGCATCCTTGAGGGCTTTTTGGCGCACTAGGACGTAGTCTATGAGGTGCCAATGTTTGGACCCAGGGTGCATCCAGATTGTTTTCAATCTGTCCTTTGCTGGAAGATGGTGTTGGTGATGGGCCAGTTGCTT
>NW_023649448.1:5000-33161 GCF_015228065.2 Penaeus monodon | reverse complement strand
CTTTTTTTAAAATCATATTTATATCATTTTTTTAATTAAATCGTTTTTACTGAATTTTTACTGTTTAAAAATTTTTTTACAATTAAAACTCCCAGTAAAAAATAATATGAAAATAAAAACAAAAATAATTTATAAATATTAAACAATTGTTTTATTATAAATTAATTTATTATTATTATTTTTTATTATTACAGTTAAAAATTTTTTTTGGGCAATATACTAATAATTAAATAATAAAAAATAAAAATACATAATAAAAAATAAAATTTATAATATAATAAAAATAAAAAAATAATAAAAATAATAAAAAGATAATAATGATAATAAAAATGTAATAGTAAAATTTAATAATCTCAAATGTTTCCAAATTCTCTTTATTCTCACTTTTTCATCATTATTGTATGTTTAATAAATTCGGTAATTTACATTATTCCCCTAATAATTCCCAGAATCATCAAATGTGGAAAAAACGTCATTTTGGAGCCTCTCAAAGGTATATTTCGCTAGATTTTGCCGCTTTTTCGTTTTTGGGATTTTTTTTTTTTACCTTTTTTTTTTATATATGGACACAATTCCTTTTTATATCATCATTTTATCATGATTATCTCTTTATTATCGTTATTCATCATTATCATCATTATCATCATTATCTTTCCATTATATTTTATTGCAATTATTATATCATTATTGCAAATTTCATTATTATTAATTATTGCGTTAAATAAATTTTACATCTAACAAATAACAACTCAAAAATAAAGTAATAAAAATAATATAACATAATAACGTTTTTTTAAAACCATTTTTTATATATTATTTAATTAAAATATCGTTTTACGTAATTATTACTGTTATAATTTTTTTTTTTAAAATTTTCTCCCAGTAAAAAATAATAATGTTAATAAAACAATATAATTAAAAAATTATAACAATTTTTTATTTAATTATACATTATTATTTTTTATTGTTATTATTACAGTTTAATATATTTTTTGGCAATAAACTAAAAATTTAAAGTAAAAAAATAATAATAACAAAATAAAATAAAAAATAATAATAAAAAAAATAAAAAATAATAATAATAATAAAATAAATAATAATAATGAAAAATTATAATAAATAATGATAATAGTAAAAATATAATAATCCCCAAAATGTTACCCAAATTTCCCTCTTTATTCTCACTTTTTTCATCATTTGTCATGTTTAATAGAATTCGGTAATTATTATCATTATTACCCAATAATGCCAAAATATAAAATAAAAGGAAAAAAAACGTCATTTTGGGTCATCTCAAAAGGCTATATTTCGCTAGATTTTGCCGCTTTTTCGATTTTTGGGGGTTTTTTTTTTTTACCTTTTTTTATTATAAGGGACAAAATTTCCCTTTTATTATCATCATATTATCATGATTACCCTCATTATTATCGTTATCATCATATTACACTTTTCCATCATTTATCCTTTCATTTATTTAAATTATTATCATCATTATTTCAATTTTTATCATTATTATTGCAATTATTTGCAGTTATAATAATTTTTACATCTATATAATAACAACTACAAAATAATAGTAATAAAAATATATAACAATAATAACTTTTTTTATAATCATTTTTATATCTTTTTTTAATTAATATCGTTATTCTGTAATTATTACTTTTAATAATTTTTTTTTAAAATTTTTAAACTACCATAAAAAAAAAAATTGAAAATAATAACAAAATATTTTAAATAACAAATTATAACAATTGTATTTTTAAAATTATATTATTATTATTATTTTTATTATTACATTTAAATATATTTTTGGAAAATACTAATAATTGAAAAAAAAATAATAATAATAATAATAAAAATAAAAAATAATAATAATAATTAATAATAATAATAATAATAAAATATAATATAATAAGATTAATAATAATGATAATAAAATATATAATAATCATAAAATGTTTCCAAATTTCTTTTTATTCTCACTTTTATCATCAAATTTTTCATGTTTAATAGAATTCGGAAATTATTATCATTATTCCCCTAATAATTGCCAGAATCACAAATGAAGGGAAAAAACGTCATTTTGGGAGTCTCTCAAAAAAGGCATATTTCCCTAATTTTGCCGCTTTTTCACTTTTGGATTTTTTTTTTTTTTTCCCTTTTTTTTTATTTATATGGACAAAATTTCCCCTGTTATTATCATCATTATTATCATGATTATATCATTATTATCGTTTCATCATCTTTTCATCATTACATCATTATCATCATCATTACATCATTTTTTCAATTATTATCATCATTTTTGAAATTTATTATCATTATATTGCAATTATTGCAGTTTTTTTAATAATATTTTTAATCTATCAATACAACTACAATTAATTATAACAATAATAATAACAATAAAAACTTTTTTATAATTATTTATTATTATTTAATTAATATCGTTTTAACTGTAATTATTACTGTTTAATATTATTTTTAAAATTATACTCCATAAAAAAAAAAATGTAATAATAAAAATAATAATTTAAATAACAATTTATAACAATTGTATTTTTATAATTATACTTTTTTATTTTATTATTTTATTATTCCATTTTATAATATTTTTTTGGGCAATAATACTAATAATTAAATTAACAATAATAATAATAATAAAAAAATAATAATTAATAAATAATAAAAATTAATAATAATAAATAAAATAAATAATAATGATAATAATGATAAAATTTTTATTTATAATGTAAAAATATTAATAATCTAAAATGTTATCCAAATTCTCTTTATTCTCACTTTATCATCATTTTGTCATGTTTTAATAAAAATTCGGAAATTTTTATCATTTTTACCCTAATAATTGCCAAATCATAAAAATAAAGGGAAAAAAAAAACGTTTTTTTGGATTTCTACTCTCAAAAAGGCTAATTTCGTAGTTTTTTTGCCCTTTTTCGCTTTTGGGATTTTTTTTTTTTTTACCTTTTTTTTATTATATATGGACACAATTCCTGTTATTATCATCATTTTTATCATGATTATCATCATTATTACGTTATCATCAATTAATCATTATAACATTATCATCATCATTACTCATTTTTGAATTATTTCACATTTTGCAATTTTTTATCTTTTATTATTGAAATTTTGAGTTAAAAAATTTTTTACATCTATACTAATAAAAACTAAAATAAAATAGTAAAAAACAATAAAATAACAATAAAAATTTTTTTTATAATATTTTTTATCATTATTTTAATTAATCTTTTACTAAAAATTATTCTGTTATAATATTATTTTTACATTAACCAGTAAAAAAATAATAATGTAATAATAAAAATAAAATATTAAAAACAATTTTAAAATTTATTATTATAATTTCTTTTATTATTATTTTTGTTTTTATTACGTTATAATATTTTTTTGGCAAAATACTAAAAATTAAAGAAAAAAATAATAATAAAAAAAATTAATAATATAATAATAAAATAATAATAATTTTTAATAATAATAATAATAATAAAATGTAATAATGATAAAAATAATAAAAATAGATAATATTAATAACACAAATGTTATCCAAATTTCTTTTTCTAAACTTTTTCTCATATTGTCATGATAATAGAATTGGAAATTATTATCATTTTACCCTAATATTGCAAATCATAAAATGAAGGGAAAAAAAAAAGTCTTTTGGATCTACTCTCAAAAGGCTATATTTCGCTAGATTTTGCCGCTTTTTCGACTTTTGGGATTTTTTTTTTTTTCCCTTTTTTTTTATATAGGGCAAAAATTCCTGTTTATATCATAAATTTATCATGATTATCATCATTTTTATCTTTATCATCATATTATCATCTTATCATCATTATCATCATCATTATCATCATTTTTGAAATTATTATCTCTTTTTTGCAATTTTATCATTATTATTGCAATTATTGCATTTAATAATTTTTTTACATCTATCTAATAAAAAATACAATAATAATAGTAATAACAATTAAAACAAAATAACGTTTTTATAATCATATTTTATCATATTTTAATTAATACGTTATTCTGAAATTTATTACTGTTATAATAATTTTTTTAAAATTAAATACCTTAAAAAATAAAATAATATAACAAAAATAATATTTAAAAATTTTATAAAAATTGTTTTATTTAATATACTTTTTTATTATTATTTTTTATTATTACAGTTATAAATTTTTTTGGAATAATACTAAAAATTAAAGTAAAAAAATAATAATAAAAAATTAATAAAAATAATTATAATAATAAAAATAATAATAATAATAATAATAAATAATAATAAAATTTTTAATATATAATATAATAATGATAATAGTAATTATTAATAATCTCAAATGTTATCCAAATTCTTTTTATTCTCACTTTATCATCATATTGTCATTTTAATGAATTCGGTAATTATTATCATTTTTACCCTAAAAATTCCCAGAATCATAAAATAAATGGAAAAAACGTCATTTGGAGTCACCCCAAAAGGGCTATTTTTCCTAGATTTTGCCGCTTTTTGATTTTTGGGTTTTTTTTTTCTTTTCCTTTTTTTATTATATATGGACACATTCCTTTTATTATCATCTTTATTTCATGATTATCATCATTAAATTCGTTATCATCATCATTACTCTTTACTCATTATCATCCATTATCATCATTATTGCATTATTTCATCATTTTTGAAATTTATTATCATTATTATTGCAATTATTGCAGTTAAAATAATATTTTTACATCTATATAAAACAAAACACAATAAAAATATAAAACAATAATAAAAACAATATAACGTTTTTATAATCATTTTTTTATATCATTATTTAATTTAATTCGTTATTACTGTATTTTTACGTTATAATAATTATTTTTAAAATTATACACCAGTAAAAAAATAATATGTAATAAAAACAATAAAAATAACAATTTTATAAAAATTGTATTTTTTAAAAATTTACTTATTTTTTTATTTTGTATTATTACGTTATAATAATTTTTGGCAATAAAAATAAAAAATTAAAGTAATAAAATAAAATAATATTAATAATAATAATTAAATAAAATTTAAATAAAAAAATTTAAAATAATAATAAAATAATGATAATAATTATAATTATTAATAAAAAAATTAAAATATAAAATTTTTCCAAATTTTCTCTTTTTTCTCACTTTTATCATCATTATTTCATGATAATGAATTCGGTAATTATTATCATTTTTCCCCTAATAATTGCCAGAACATAAAATGATAAAAAATTCATTTTGGAGTCTACTCTAAAAAGGCATTTTCCCGCTGATTTTGCCGTTTTTTCGACTTTGGTTTTTTTTTCTTTTACCTTTTTTTTTATATTGGACACAATTCCTGTTATTATCACATTATTATCATGATTATATCATTATTTCGTTTATACACTTATATCATTATCATCATTATCCATCTTTATCATTTTCAATTTTTATCATCTTAGCATTATATCATTATTATGCAATATTGCGTTATAATTTTTTTTTTACATTATACAATAACAACTCAAAAAATAATAGTAAACAAAATAAAACAAAAAAGTTTTTTAATTTTTTATATCTTTATTTAATTTAAATTCGTTATTACGTATTATTACTGTTTTAATAATTTTTTTTAAAAATTAAACTCAAAAAAAAAATAATGAAAATAATAAAAAATAATTTTTAAATAAAATATTATAAAAATTTGTATTATTATTTATACTTATTATTATTATTATTGTTATTATTACAGTTATAATATTTTTTTGGCAATAATACTACAAAAATTAAAAATTAATAATAATAAAATAAAAATAATAATAATAAAAATAATAATAAAATAATTTAATAAAAATAATAATAATAAAAATAATGATAAAAAAGGGATAAAATAATGAAATAGTAAAAATTTAAAATCATCAAATTTACCCAAATTTTCTCTTTTTCTCTTTTTATCATCATTTGGTCATGTTTAATAGAATTCGTAATTATTATCATTATTACCCTAATAATTGCCAGAATCATCAATGAATGGAAAAAACTCATTTTGGGCACTCTCAAAGGCTATTTTCGCAATTTTTCCCGTTTTTTTGGGACTTTTGGGTTTTTTTTTCTTTTCCCTTTTTTTTATATATGGACAAAATTTCCCGTTTTTTTCATCATTTTATCTGTTATCACTTATTACTTATCATCATCTTATATCATTATCATCATTATCTCATCATTATCCCTTTTTGCAATTATTTCATCTTATTGCAAATTATCATTTTTTATTGAAATTTATTGCAGTTATAATAATTTTTTACATCAATAATAAAAAATACAATAAAAATAGAAATAAAAATAATAAAACAAAATACGTTTTTATAATCATTTTTTAATCATTATTTTAATTAATATCGTTATTACGAAAATTATTATTTTATAATAATATTTTTACAATTATACTCCCAGTAAAAAAAAATAATGATAATATAACAAAAATAATATTAATAACAATATTTAACAATTAATTAAAATAATTTACTTATATTATTTTATTGTTATTATTACATTTATAAATATTTTTTGGCAATAATACTAAAAATTAAAAAAATAATAATAATAAAATAATAAATAATAATATAATAAAAATAATAATAAAAATAATAATAAAAATAATAATAATGAAATAATGATAATAATAATGATAATATAATTTTAATAATCATAAAAGTTACCCAAATTCTCTTTATTCTCACTTTTTTCATCATTATTGTCATGAAATAGAATTCGGAAATTTTATCATTTTCCCCCTAATAATTTCCCAAATCATAAAAGATGGAAAAAACTCTTTTTGGGTCACTCTCAAAGGCATTATTTCGCTAGTTTTTGCCGTTTTTTTTTTCGATTTTTTTGGGATTTTTTTCTTTTACCTTTTTTTTTATTTTAGGACACAATTCCTGTTATTATCATCATTATTTCCCAATTATCATCATTATTACCCGTTATCACATCATTATCACATTATCATCATTATCATCATCATTTCATCATTTTTGAATTATTATCATCATTTATTGAAATTTATTATCATTTTTTTATTGAAATTATTGCAGTTTAATAATATTTTTTACATTATACTAATAACAACTAAATAATAATATAAATAACAATTATAATAAAAATAAAAACTTTTTTTATAATCTTTATTTATACATTTTTTAATTTAATATCGTTTTTACTGTTTTTATTCTGTTATAAAATTTTTTTTACAAATACTACAGAAAAAATAATAATGAAATAAAAACAATAATAATTTTAAATAAAAATATTAAAAAATTTGTATTTTTAAATTATACTTTTATTATTATTTTTGTTATTTTTAAAGTTATAATATTTTTTTTGGAAATAATACTAATAATTAAAGTAAAAATAATAATAATATTGATATTAAAAATAATAATAACAATAATAATAACAATAATAATAATAAAAATTTTAATAAAATAAATAATAATATGATAAAAAATGAAAAAATAATGATAATGTAAAATTTTAATAATCAAAAATGTTATCCAAAATTCCCCTCTTTATTCTCATTTTTTATATATTTTTGTCATGTTTAAAAAATTTTCGGTAATTTTATCATTTTTCCCTAAAAATTGCCAGAATCATCAAAAAGGGAAAAAAACGTCTTTTTGGAGTCTACTCTAAAAAAGGCTTTTTCGCTAGATTTTGCCGTTTTTTCGTTTTTGGGATTTTTTTTTTTTACCCTTTTTTTATTATATATGACACTTTCTTTTTTATCTCATTTTTCAGATTATCTCTTATTTAATCGTTATCATATCATTATCATCATTTCTATTACATCATATTATCATCATTTTGCAATTATTTCATCATTTTGCAATATTACATTATTATTGCAATTTTTGCATTTTTATAATAATTTTTTACATTTACAAATAAAAACTACAAAATAATAGTAAAAACAATATAATAAAAAATTATTTTTTTAAAACATATTCAAATTTTTTTTATTTAAATTTTTTTTTACTTAATTATTATCAAATTCTGTATTAAATTTTTCAATTATTCTTTTAAAATAATTTAATATTACTTACCAATTATTCCAAATCATCATAATGAAAAAATCTTTTTGAATTCTTATAATTTTTTTAATTTTCTTTTTTAATTATTTTTTTACAAAATTTTTTTAAATTTATAAAAAATTTTTTATTATTTATTATATATTTTATTATTATTTATATTATTTTTAAATTATATAATTTATTTATCATATTATATAAAATAAAAATTAATATATATAATATGAAATTTTAATAATATTAATAATTATTTATTAAAAAAATATACTAATTAATTACTTAAAATAAAAAATTTTTATAAAATATATGATAAAAAATAATGATAAATACAAAAAAATAATATTATAAATTTAAATTAATTTAATTTTTTTTATTTTATTAATTTTGTTTTTATTACATTATTAATATATTTTTTCAATATATAATAATTAAAAATTTAAATCAAATAAAATAATAAAATTTATATTAAAATTAAAAATTTTTTTTAAAATTTAATTAATATGATTTATAATATTTATTATAATTAAAAACAAAATGTTATCAAATTTTTTATTATCTTTTTATTATTATTTATATTTATTTATCATTATTACTTTAATTTTTAAAATTAATTAAATTTTAATTTACTATTAAAGGAATTATTCCTAATTTTTTTTCTTACTTGGATTTTTTTTTACCTTTTTATTATATATAACATTTATTATCTTTTATATATTTATATTAATTTTATATATAATATACTTTATAATATTATATATATTTACAATATTAAAATTATAATTATAATAATTTTATTAATTAAATTCATTTAAATATATATTTTTAATTCTTAAAAAATAAATATTTATAAAAAATTTTATTAATAATAATTTTATAATTTATTTATATTATTTTAATTAAATTATTTTAATAATAAAAAAATTAATTTATTTTTAAATTTAAAATCTAAGTCAATATAATAATGTATAATAAAATGTTTTTAATACAATATTAAAAATTTAAATTTTTATCTCTTATTATATATTATTTTTATTCATATAATATATTTTTGCATTAATCTTTTATAGTAATAATAATAATATTAATAAAAAATTTAAATTTATTAAAATTATATTAATATTATTAATATAATTTAAATTATTATAAAATATAAAATAAAAAATAAATATCAATAATCATAAATTTACCCAATTCTTTTATTTTATCTTTTTCTATTTTATTTATAAATTTATTTAATTATTCATATTATAATAATTCATATAAAAATAATAAAAATAATTTTTATACTTAAACTTTTTAAAATTTTTATTTTTTATTTTATTTTTTTTTTTAATTTTTATTATATATAAAATTTTTATATAATATTTATAATATATTATAATTATAATATAAATAATATTATAAATATAATAAATTTTTAATTTAAATTCTTATTATTTAATTATTATTATTATTATTAATTATTTTTTAATTTTTATTTTTTTTACTAATAAATAAATTTTAAATAATAAAAACAATAATACTTTAAATAATATTATTTATAATTTTTAATGATTTTATACTAATTATTTTTTATTATTTTAAATATATAAATTCTAATAAAATTATATTTTAATAATAAAAAATAATAATTATTTAATTTATAATCTTTTTATATTATAACTTATTATTATTTTTTATTATTACATTAAAAATTTTTTTAATTTATATAATAAATTAATTTAAATTACTAATAAATAATATAATAAAAATTAATATAATAAATATGTTTTAAAATTTAAATATTTTTTTAATATCTTTTTGTAATTATCTTTATTAATATAATTTTTCATTTTTTCCCCTTTATCATCTTTATTTCATTTTATAAATTAAATTATATCATTATTACCTTAAAATTTTTAATATCATTTTGGAAAAATCATTTTATCTATTAAAGGATATTTTAATTTTTTTTTTATTTAAATTTTTTTTACTTTTTAAAAATATAAAATTTTTATTATAATCATTATATATGATTAAAAAATTATTAATATAATTACCATTATCTTATTTACTTTATATATTTTTTTAATTATAATCAATTATAATATTTTTTAAAAATTGGTATAATATATTTTTAATTTTAAATATAATAATCTATTAAAATTATATAATAAAATATTTTTAACATTATATTTTTATTTTTATTATTATTTATTATTTTTTATTTATAATAATTTATTTAATAATAAAATTAATAATATATAATAATATAATAATAAAAAAATTATAATATAATAATATATATTTAATATATTAATAAAATTTTAATGATTAAATTTATTTTAAATTTTAAATTATATAAATTATAATATACAAATTCTTTATATATTTTATTAATAGATTATAAAATTTTAATTATTTTTATTACCCTTTATTCCAATAATATATTTAATACATTTTTATCTATTCAAAATATATTTTAATTTTCATTTTATTTATTTTTTTTTTAAATTATTTTTTTTAATGAAAATTCTATAATTTATAATTTTAAATATATCATATTATATTTCTTTATTCTTTTTACATTATATATTATTTTCAATTATTACTATAAAATTTTAAATTATTAAATTTTGATATTATCCAATTAAAAGTTCTAATATATATTTTATTTATTTTTTTAAAATAAATAAATATATAATTAATTAAAATAAATACTTTTTAAAATATTATTTTATCATTATTTTAATTAATATTTATTACTAATTTATTAAATAAAATTTATTTTATATTATATACATAAAAATAAAATATTGAAATAATAACAATATTATTAATTAATTTTAAAATTTAAATTTTAAATTATATTTTAAATTTTTATTATTGTTTTTAATAATTTAATTATTTTTTTAATAATTAAAAAAAATATAATAATAAAAATTTTTAAATATACTTAAAAATATTTTAATATAATATAAATATAATGAAAATAATATTATTATTTTATATATTTTGAGATATATAATTTTTATTTATATAAATTTTATAATTATTTTTTATTTTTCTTATATTATTTTTCAATTTATATAATTAAATTTTAATTATATACATTTTTTAAAATTTCCAAATAATAATAAATAATAAAAAACATTTAAATTAAATTAATATTTAAATTTCTTTTTTTTTTAAATTTTTTTTTTAACCTTTTTTTTATTTTATGGAATTATGATTTTATTTTATCTTATTTTTTTATTACACATAAAAATTAATATAACAATTTATCATTCAAATATATATTTGTTTTTTATTTTTATATTTTTTTTTTTTTTAATTTTTTTTTAAATCTAAATCAAATATAAAATAATAATAATAATAAAAAACAATAATAATTTTATAATCATTATTTAATATTTTTTTAAATGTTATTATAATTATTAATGTTATAATATTATTTAATATTAATAATAAAAAAAATTTAAATAATACCAAAATTATTAATACAATTTATAACATTATTTTTTAATAATTTATTTTTATATTATTAATTTTATTTATAAAAATTTTTAAATTTTTTTTTAATTTTAAAAAAAAAAAATAAAATAATAAAATAATAAAATTTATATAAAATATTATAAATATTTTTTTTAAAAATTTAAAATTATATATTTTTAATTTAATAATTTATATATTAATATAATTTATCAAATCTATTTTAACTTATCATATTATTTTTTTTAAAATTTATTATTAATTTATTATAAAATTTAAATATAAAAATAAAAATTTTATCTTCCTTCAAAACAACTATTATCCTAGATTTTCCCTTTTTATTTTGGAATTTTTTTTTATTTTTAATTATTTAAACATTCCTTATTATATTATTTTTTATCTAAATTATTTTCATCAAAAATTTATATATATGTTTAATATTTGATTATTATCATTATTTTAATTATTTTTTTAAAATTTTATATTATAATAAACAAAATTTTAATATATAATAAATAAAATAACAAAAATAATTAATATATTTATAATTATTAAATTTAATTAATATTAATTTATATTTATTTATTTTTTTAAATTATTTTAAATTAAAAAAAAAAATAATAATATAAAAACAATAATAATATAATAAAAATTATAAAATATATATTTTATTATTATTTTTTTATAAAATTTAAAAATTTAAAAAATTTAAATAATAATAATAATATACTAATTAATTTTATCATATTCTCTTATCTCACTTTATATCATTATTTCAATTTAAAATTTTGGTATTATAATTATTCCAAAAATTTTAAAATAATAATAAAAAATCTTTATTCTCTAAAGTATATTTGTAATTTTTCCCTTTTTTTTCGGATTTTATTTATTACTTTTTTTTATTTATGGAAAATTCTGTTATTATTATTTTATTATATCCATTTTATTTTATACATATATTTTTTCTATTTTTATTATAATAAATTCTATTATTATCATTTTTTTTATTATCATTATTTTTGAAATTTATTAATTAAATTAATATTTTTCATTAAAATAAAAAATAATAATAAAATTTATAATAATAATAATAAAATAAATTTTTAATTATTTTATCTTATTATTAATATCGAAAATAATAATAATATAATAATAATATTTTACAATTTACCATTTAAAATTCAATTATATATATTTTTAATTAAAAATTGTAATTATTATATTTTTATTAATTTTTTAAATTATTATTTATATTAATTAATTATATTTTTTCAATATATATATTAAATTTTTAAAATTATAATTATTTTTAATTATTTTATATATATTTAATATAATAATTAAAAATAATATTAATAAAAATATTATAAATAATATAATAATAATAATATAATATAATATAATAATTTTAAATTTATCAAATTTTAATTTACTTTTTTAATATTATTGTCAGATTAAAATTTTTAATTTACTTTAACTAAAATTCAGAATATAAATAAAAAACTTTTATCAATTAAATTATTTTTTAAAAATTTTCCCTTTTTACTTTTAAATTTTTTTTTCCAATTTTAATAAAAAATTTTTTTAATTTATATTTTATCAATATATATCATTTTTTTAAAATTCATATTTTTCATATTATTATTATACATTATAATCTTTTTCCTTATTCAATATTTAAAATTTATATTATTAATTATTTAATTAATTTTATAATATTATTTTAATTTAAATAACAAAAATAATAATAAAATAAATAAATAATAAAATTTATAATATTATTTATAATATTTAATTAATTCATATTTATTAATTTTTTTAATTATTTTTTTTTTAATAAAATTAATTAATATAAAATTAAAAAATAATAATAATAATAATAAAATTTATATAATATAATATATAATAATAATATATAATAATATAAAATAATAATAATATAAATTTATTAAATTTATAATATAATTTTCATAAATGTTATAAATTTCTTTATTTTTTTATTTTCCCTATTTCAATTAAAAATATGAATATTTCATTATAATTTCAAAATTTCTAATTAAACGTTTTATTATTTTAAGTTAAAATTTTTTTTTTTTCTTTTTTGGGGGATTTTTTTTTACCTTTTTTATTATTAACAATTCCCTTTATTATATCATTTATATTATAATATTATTATTTTATATAAATATTATCATAAAAATTTTATTAATATAATTTAATTAAATTTTTATAATCTTTATAATAATAATTTTAATTTAATTTAAATAATAAATAATATTTTTAATCATATAATATAATAATAATTAATATAATATAATTAATAAATAAAATAATAATTTTTAAATTATTTTATTTTTTTTAAATTTTAATATGTTTTTATAATATTATGTTAATAATATATTTTTTAAAATTTTAAATCATAAATAATAATATATTTTAATTAATAAAATAAAAAATATTTAAAATTGAATTATTTAATTATATTATTAATTATTATATTTTATTATTAATATAAAAAATTTTTATAATATAATAATTAATTAATATAATAAAAATATAATAATAATAAAAATAATAAATATATAATTTTAATATAATATTAATAAAAATTTAAAATTAATTTTATTGTATATTATTATAATAATTTTTAATTTAAAAATTCTTTAAAAAATTTATTAATCATATTATTCTTGTTAAATAATTTATTATTTTTAAATTCCCAAATAATGCAAAATAATGAGGGAAAAAAACCTTTTGAGAACTAAATATATTAATTTTGGTTTTCACTTTTATTTTTTCTTTTAAATTTTTTTTTTATGGAAATTTTTTTATTATTTTTATTTTTTATATTTTATTTTATATTTTATATATTATTATTTTTATAATAATTTTACATTTTGATTTTATTCTTTATTAATTTTTTAATATTATTAATTATTTTATAATGTAATAATTTTAATTATATAATTACCAAATTAATAATATAAAATTTTATTAAAAAAAAAAATTTTAAAATTTTTTATAAATTTTTAATTTTTTTAAAAAAATTTTTTTATTAAAAAAAATTTTATTTTTAAACTTTAAACAAAATTTTTTTTTAATTTTTTTTTTTAAAAAAAAAAATTTTTTATATTTATTTTTATTTTATATATTATTTTTTATTTTTTAAATTTATAATATATTTTACAATAAAAAAAATTAATAAAAAAAAAATTTTTTAAATAATTATATTATTATTAAATTTTTTTTAAAAAAAAAATTTTTTATTATTTTTAAAATAATATAATATAAAAATATAATAAAATAAAAAAATTTTAAAAATTTAAAAAAATAATAAAATTTTTAATTTTTTTTTTTTAATTTATTTATAATATTTTTTAAAATTTTTTATTAAAAATAAAAAATTTTTTTTAAACAAAAATTTTTAAAAATTTTTTTTTTTATTTTAAAAATATTCCAAAATTTTTTTTAAAAAAATTTTTTTTAAAATTTTTTTTAAATATGAAAATTTTTTAATTTTTTTAATTTTTTTTTAAAATTTTTTATATATATAAAAATTTATAATTAATATATTATATCTTTTAATTTTAAATTTTTTATTTACTTTTATTCAATTATTTTTTAAAAAAATTTTTATTTTTTAATTAAAATATTTATCAAATAATAAAAAAATTTTTTTAAAAAAATTTTTTTAAAATTGGTTTTTTTTTTTATTTTTTTTTTTAATTTTTTTAATTTTAAAAATTTGTTTTTAAACAAATTATATTTTATAAAATTTTTTTTATATAAATTATATATTATTATTTTAACATTTTATATTTTTAATATTATAAATTTTTTTAATAATAAAATTTTTTTTTTTATTTTTAAAATAATTTTTAAATTTAAAATTTTTTTAAAAAATAATAATATAAATAAAATAAAAAAAAAATATAATAATAATTTTTTAAAAATTTATAAAAAAAAATTTTTTTTATTTTATAATATATTTTAAATTAATATAAAAAATTAATATATAAAAAATAATTTTTTTTAAAAAATTTTTTATTTTAAAAAAACTTATTTTTTTTATTTTTTTTATTTAAATTTTTTTTTTTTTTTTTAAAAAAATTTTAAATATAAAATCTAAAAATTTTTAAATATTAAAAAATTTTAAATTATATTTTTTTTATTATTTTTTTTACTTTTTATATAATGAAAATTTTTTTTAAATTATTTTATCAATTTTTTAAATTTTTTTTTAAAAAAATTTTAAATTTTTTTTAAAAATTTTTTTTTTAAAAGGGAAAAATTCTTTTTATATCTTATTTTATATTATTTTTTTTATATTTTTTTAATTTATTTTTAAAAAAATTTTAATAATTATTTTTTTATATAAAATTTTAAAAATTTAAATTTTTAAATAAAATTTTAAAAAATAAAATAAAAAATTAAAATAATAAAAAAAAAATTAAATAAAAAAAAAAATTTATAAAAATAATAATTTTTTTTAAATTTTAATTTTTTTTTTTAAATTTATTTTAAATTTTTGAGATAAATTTTTTTTAAATTTATAAAAATTTTTTAAAAATAATAATAAAAAAAAATAAATTTTAAAATTTTTAAAAATTATATTTTAATTTTTGTTTTTTCATTTTTTTTTTTTTTTAAAATTTTTTTATTAAATTAAATTTTTTTTATAATTTTATTTTTAATTTTTTATTTTTAAAATAATAAAAAAATTTTTTTTTAAATTTTTTGAATTTTCCCTTTTTAAATTTAAATTTTTTTTTAAAAAAAAAAAATTTTAAAAATTTCTTTATTACTAAAATTTATTATATAATAAATTAAAATTTTTAAATCATTATTTTTTAAATTTAAAAATTTTTAAAAAATTAAAAAATTTTTTATCTTTTTAAATTATTTTTTAAAAATTTGGTTTTTTTTGGATTTTATAAATTTTTTTAAATTAAAAATTTTTTTATTAATTTTATTTTATTTTACATTTTTTATTATTTTTTATAATCATATTTAATAATTTTATAAAAAAATTTTATTTTTAATTTTTAAAAAAAATTTTTTTTAATTTAATTTAATAAAATTAATAATATTATAATTAAAAAAATAAAAATATAATAAAATTAAATAAAAAATTAAAAAATTTTTAAAAAATATTATTTTATTTTATTTTTTCCTTATTTTATTTTTTCATTTCTAAAAAAAAAATTTAAATTATTTTTTAAAAAATTTTAAAAAAAATTTTAAATAATAAAAAAGAATTTTAAAAATTAAAAATTATTTTTATTTTTTTTTAAAATTTTTAAAATAAATTTTTTTTATTTTTAATTTTTTAAAAATTTTTTTATTTTTTAAAAAATTTTTTTTTTTTTTCTTTTTAAAAAATTTTTTTTTAAAATTTTATTTTTTTTTAAAAAATTTTTATTAAAAAAAACAAATTATTTTTATTATTTTTTCAATAATAATTTTTTAATATATTTTTAAATTATTAAATTAAATAATTTTAATAATTTTTTTTAAAAAAATAATATTTTATTAATTATTTTTAAAAAAATTTAATTTAAATAAAAAAAATATTAATTAATAATAAAATAAAAATTTTAAAATTTAAAAATATTTTTAAAATTTTTTTTTATTTTATTTTTTTTTAAATTTTTTAATATTTTTAAAATTTTTTTTATAAAAATTTTTTTATTTATAAATTTTTTAAATATATAAAATTTTTTTATTATATAAAAATAATTTTGAAAAATTTTCAATTTCTTTTTTTAATATATTTTTATTTTATTTTATTTAATTACATATAATTAATTTTTTAAATAATAAAATTAATATTTTAATATTTTTTTAATATTTAATATTTTTTTAATATTTTTTTAAATATTTAATTTTTTAAAAATTTATAAAAAATAATCAATATAAATAAAAAAAATTTTTTAAAATTAAAAAAAAAATTTATATTTTTAAATTTTTTTTTTTTAAATTTTTTTTTTTTTTTAAAAATTTAAAGAAAATTTCCTTTAATTAATTTTTATCATTTTATTTTATATTATAAATTTAAAATTTTTATATAAAAACTATAATTAAATATCAATAATGGAAATAAATTTTTTTTAAATTATTAAAAAAATTTTTTAATTTTTTTTTTTTATATTTTTTTTTTTCTTTTTTTAAATTAAAAATTTTTTTATTAAATTTGAAATTAAAATGAAAAATTTTTTTTTTACCTTAAAAAAATTTTTTAAAAAATTCCCTTTTTTTTTAAATTTTTTTTTAATTTTTAAATTTTACATTTTTATTTTTTTTTATTTTTAATTTTTTTAAACTTTTAAAAAAAAATTTTTAAAAATAATAAAAATTTTAAAATTTTTTTCTATTTTTACTTTTTTAAATTTTTTAAAAAATTTTTTCCCCTTTTTAAAAATTATTTTTTTCATAATAAATTAAAACTTTTTTTCTTTAAAAAAATTATTTAAATTTTTTTTTTTTTTTTTAAAATTTTTTTTTCCCTTTAAAAAATTTTAAAAATTTTTAAAAAATTTTTAAAAATAAAAATTTTTTAATTTAAAATTTATAATAAAATAATTTTATATTATATTTAAAATTTTTTTTTTATCTTTTTCTTTTTTAAATTTTTTTTTCCATTATTAAAAAACCCCTTTTTTTAAAATATAAATCCGAAAAAAAAAATTTTAAATTTTTTTATTTTTTTTACCAAATTTTGGTTTTTTTTTATTTTTTTTTTTTTTTTAAAAAAAAAAAAAATTTTTTTTTATATATTTTAATTTATACTTTTTTTATTATTTTTAAATTTATATTTATATTAAATTATTTTTTTTTTCAATTATATTTTTAAAATCTTTTAAAATTAATTTTTTTTATAATAAAAAAATTTAATAAAATAAAATAAAATAAATAAAATTTAAAAAAATATAAAAAAAAAAAAATTTTTATTATTAAAATTTTATTTTTTATTTTTTTTATTTTTTTTTTTTTTTTATTTTTATAATTTTTTTAAAAATTTTTTTTAATAATAATAATAATAAATAATATAATTAAAAAATTTAATAATATATATAAAATAAATATTAAAAAAAAAAATAATTATAATAAATAATAATATTATATAATTTTTAAAATTTTTTTTTTTTAAAAATTTTTTTAATTTTTAAAAAATTTTTTTTTTTTTTTAATTAAAAAAATTTTTTTTCCAAATTTTTTTTTACTTTTTTTTTTTTATTATTTTATTTTTTATTTAAACATTTTTCTTTTTTAATTTTTATATATTATAAAAATTTTTAATTTATAAAATTAATTTTTTAAAATTTTTTAAAACATAAAAAATTAATAAAATTTTAATTTTATTTTATTTTTTTAAAAATTCTATTTTAAATTTTTTAAAATTTTTTTTAATTTAATTTTTTTTAATTTTTTTTTTTAAAATTTTTTAAAAAAAATTTTAAAAATAATTTTTTTTATAATTTTATATATAATTAAAAAAATTTTATATTTTTTTTAAAATTTATAATAATAAAAAAAAAAAAAAATTAAAAAAAATTTTAATATAAAATTATAAATTTTTTTTAAAAAATTTTAAAATTTTAATATTAAATAAAAAATTTTAATTTTTAAAAAAAAAAAATATTAAATAAAAAAAACTTTTTTTTTTTTTTTAAAATTTATTTTAAAAATTTTGGAAATTTTTTTTTAAATTTTTTTCAAAAATTTTAAAAATATAAAAAAAAAGTTTTTTATCCATTTTAAAAATTTCTTTTTTTTTTCCTTTTTTTAATTTTATTTTTTTATTTTTTTTAATTTTTAAAAAAAATTTTTTGAAAAATTAATTTTTATTAAATTTAATTATTAAAAAAATTTTTTAAAAAATTATCTAAAAATAAAATATAATTTAATAAAATATAATAAAATTATTATATATATTTTATTTTATTTTTTTTTTAAAAATTATTTTATTATTTTTTTTTAAATTTTTTACAATTTTAAAATAAAAAATAAAATATAAATAAAAAATTTATTTTTAAAAATTTTTAAAATCTTTTTAAATAATAATTTAAAATTTTTTTTTTTTAAAAAATTTTTTTTTTTTTTTCCCAAAAAAATTTTAAATTTTTTTTTTTTTTAATAATAAAAAAATTTTTATTATATAATTAAATATTTTTTTTTGTTATATATAATTATAATATATTTTAAATTTAAAATATAAAATTTAAAATTTTTATTTTTTAATTTTTTTTTAATTTAAAAAAAAAAATTTTATATTTTTTAAATTAAAATCAAAAAAAAAAAAAAAAAAAATAAAAAAAATTTTTTATAATTTTTTAAAAAAAATTTTTTTGTTATTTTTAATTTTATTAAAGTTTTTTTTTTTTTCACAAAAAATTTTATTGTTTAATAAAACATTTTTAATTTTTAACTATTTTTCAATTTTTTTTAATAAAAATTTTTTTTATTAAAATTTTTTTTTAATAATTTTTTTTTTTTTGGTTTTTAAAATTTAAATTTTAATAAAAATTCCAAAAAATATTATTTAATTTTATTTTAAAATTATTTAAAATTATAAAAAAATAATAATATAAAATTTAAAAAAATAAAAATTAATCTAATTTTAAAATTTTTTTTAATTTAAATTTTAAAAAAATTCAATTTTAAAAATATAAAAATTTTATTTTTTAAAAAAATTAAATTTTTAAAAAAAAAAATTTTTTTTTAAATTAATTTATATTTTTTTAAAATTTTAAAATTTTAATTATATAATTTAAAAAAAATAATTAAATTTTTTAAAATAATAAAATATTTTAAATTATTAAAAAAATAAAAAATTGTAAAAAAATTTGTTTTAAAATTTTTTTTTTAAAAAATTTACCCCTTTTTTTATTTTTTACCAAATTTTTTTTTTAATTTTTTTAATTATATTTTAATATTTTAAACATAATTTTTTTAAAACTTTATTTTTTATTTAAAAGGTTTTTTTTATTTTGTTTTTTCTTTTTTTTTTTTTTTTTAAATTAAAAATAAAAACCCCTTTAATTTTAAATAAAATAATAATAAATAAAAAATTTTATTAATATTTTATATATTTTTATATTTTTTAAATTTTTTTTTAATTAGAAAAAATTTTTTTTTAAAAAAAAAATTTTTTTAAAATTTTTTTTAAAAATTTAAAAAATTTTTTTTAATTTTTAATAATTTAAAATTTTTTTTAAAAATTTTATATTTTATTATTATTATTAAAATTTTTCTTTATAATTTTAAAATTAATTTTTAAAAAATTTATAATATTTTTTTTTAAAAAATTTTTAAAATAATATTTTAAAAAAAAAAATTTTGGGTAATATTTTTTTTAAATTTAATTAAAAAAATCAAAAATTAATAAATATAATCTTTTTTTAAAATTTTTTTTTTTAAAAAAAATTTTTTTTTATTTTTTTTTTTTTTTTTAAAATTTTTTTAAATTTAAAATTAAAAAAATTTTATCTTTTAAATATTTTTAAATTTTTTTTTATTTTATTTTTTTTTTAATTTTTTTTTTAAATAAATTTTTTTAATATTTTATATTAAATATTTTATTTAATAATAAATTTAATTATATAAAAATAAAATATATTAAAAATTAAAATAATAATTAAAAAAAAAAAAATTTTTTAATTTTATTTAATTTTTAATTTAATAAAAAATTATATTTTTTTATAAAAAAAAAATTTTTTAAATTTTTTTAATAAAATAAATTTAAATTTAATTTTTAAAAAAATTAATTTTTTAAAATTTTAAAATTTTAAAAATAAAAAAATTTTTTTTTAAATTATAAATTGTAAAAAAAAATTTTTTTTCTTTATTTTTTTTTAAATTTTTTATATTTTAAAAATTCAAAAAATATTTTTTTATATTAAAAAATTTTAATAAAAAAAATATTTTTTTTAAAAATTTATAAAATTTTAATATATTTTTTAAAAATTTTTTTTTTTTTTAAATATTTAAATTTTATTTAAATTTAAAATAAAATAAAAATTAAATAAAAAATTTATAACAAAAAAAAAATCTTTTTTTTATTTAAAATTTATTTTCCTGTTTTTGTTTTGTTTTTTTAAAATTTTTTTTTTCCAAAAAAAATTTTGGAAAAAACCTTTTGTTTTTAAAATTTTTAATTTTTTTTTATTTTTTTTTTTTATTTTTTTTTTTTTTTTTAAAAATTTTTGATTAATTATTTTTTTAAAATTTATATATATTTTTAAATAATTTTAATAATATAAATTAAAAATATAATTTTTTTTAAAAATAATAAAAAAATTTTTAAAATTTTTTAAAATATTTTAAAATAATTTTAAAATTTTTAAATTTTATATTTTTATTTAAATTTTTTTTTATTTTTTATTTTTAAAATTTTTTTTTAATATTTTATTTTTAATTAATATTTTTTTTAAAAATATAAAAAAATTTTTTTTTAATAATAATAATAATAATAATAAAAATAATTAATAATAAAAATAATAATAATTTTAAAATAATTTTAAAATTAAATAATTTAATAATAAAAAAAATTTTTTTTTTAAAATTTAAAAAAATTTTTCATTTTTAATTTTTTATTATTTTAAAATTTAAAATTCGAATTAAAAAATTTTTAAAATTCCTTTTTAACAAAAAAAGGGAAAATTTTTTTCCCTTTTTAAAAATTTTTTTTTTTTTTTTTTATTTTTTTTTTTTTTTTTATTTTTAAAGAAAATTTTTTTTCTTTTTTAAATATAAATTAATATATTCATATATATATCATAAAAAAATTTTTTTAAATATATATTTTAAAATTTAAAAAAAAAAAAAAAAAAATTTTTTAAAAAATAATTTTTTTTTAAATTAAAAAAAAAAAATATTTAATATTCATTTATAAAATTTTTTTAAATTATTTTTAAAATTTTTTTTAATTAAAAAATTTTAGAAATTTTTAAAAAATTTTTTTTTTAAAATCATAAAAATAAAATATTTTTTTAAAAAAATTTATTTAATTTTCTTTTTATTTTATTTTTTTTTTTTTTTTAAATTTTATAATAAAAATTTTTATATTTTTTCAAATTTTAAATTTTAAAATTATTTTTATCTATATATTTTATATATATTTTATTTTTTAAAATTTATAATTTTTTTAATAATATATTTTTTTTAAAAAATTAATAAAAAAATAATTAATAATATAATAAAAAAAAAATTTTTAAAAATTTTTAAAATTTAAAAATAATAATTTTTAAAAAATAATTTTTAAAATGTTTTTAAAATTAATATTTTTAAAATTAAATTTAAAAAAAAAAATTTTTTATTTTTAAAAAAGATTTTTTTAAAATTTTTTTTTTTTTTTGTTTTTTTCGGGAAAAAATTTTTTAAAAAATTTTATAAAAATTTATTTTTAATTTTTTTTTAAATAATTTTTAAATTTTTTTTTATTTTTATTTTATAAATATAATTTTTTTATATAATAATATATATTTTAATTTTATTATATAATTTTTTCATTTTATAAATTTTTTTTCTATTATATCTTATTCAATTAATTTTTATTTTAAAAAATTTATACTTTTTTTTTTTTTTAAAAATTTTTTAAAAAATTTTTTACTTAAAAAATATTTTAAATTTTTTTCAATTTTTTTTTTTTTTTTTTTTTAATAAAAAAATTTTTATTATATTTTTATAAAATTTTTTTTTATATAATTTAAATATTTTATTTTTTAATAAATATAAAAATTTTTTAAAAATTTTGAAAATTATATTAATTTTATTTTTTTTAAAAATATAAAAAAAAAAAAAAAAAAAATTTTAATATAATAAAATAATAAAAAATAATAATTAATAATTAAAAAATTTTTAATAATTTTAAAAAAAAATTTAATAAAATTTTAATAATAAATTTATTTAATTTTTTTAAAAAATTTAAAAAAAAATTTTTTTTTCCCCTTATTTAAAAATTTTTAAAAATTTTTTTTTTAAAAAAATTTTTATTTTAATTTTTTAATTTTTTTTTTTAATTTTATTTTTTTTAATAGTTTTTTGGGGGGGGAAAAAATAATACACAAATTTCCTTTTTTCTTTTTCCCCTTTTATTTTTTTTTTTTAATAAATTAAAATTTATATTTTATTTTTTATATTTTAAAACAAAAAAAAAAAATTTTTTGGAATTATTAAAAAAATTTTAATTTTGGGTTTTTATTTTTAAATTTTTTTCTTTTTTAATTTTTAAAAATTTTTATTTTAACATTTATTTTTAAAAAATATTTTTATTTAAAATTTTAATTAATATTTTTTCCCAAATTTATTTTAATAATTATTTTTTTTAATTTTTTAAAATATTTATTATTAATTTTTGGAATAAAAATTTTTTTAATATAATAAAATAAAATAAAAAAAAAAAAATTTTTAAAAATAAAAAAATAATTTTTTTTATAATAATAATTTTTTTAAAAATTTTTATAAAATTATTTATTTTTTAAAAAATTTTTTTAAATTATTTTTTTTTTAATATATTTTGGAATAATAATAATTATAATAAAAATTTTTTAACTTATTTTTTTTTTTAAAAAATTGGGTTTTATTTTTTTTTTTAAAAATTTTTTTTTTGAAATTTTTTAAAATTTTTTTTTTAAATCTTTTTTTATTTTATATTTTTAAATTTTGTTTTTTAAATCAAAATTATTTTTATTCCCCTTTATATCTTTTCAATTTTAAAATCATTTTATTATCAATTTTTAATTTTTTTTTTTTTTTTTTTTTTTTTTTTAAAATTATTAGAAAAAAAAATTTTTGTTTTTATTTTTTAATATTTTCAAAATTTTTTTTAAATTTTCTTAATTTTTTAAATTTTTTATTTTTAAAAATTTCATTTTTTTAAAAAAATTAATATTATTTTAAATTTTTAATTTTTAAATTATTTCATTTTATAAAATAAATATTATTTTAATAAAAGTTAAAAATTTTTTTTAAAAATTTTTTTTATATTTTTAAATTTTATTTTTAATTTTATTTTAAAATATTTTTAAAATAATAATAAAAAAAAATAATAAAATAAAATTTTTTATAATAAATAAATAAATTTTTTATAAAAATTTAATAATTATAAAAATATATAAATTATAAAAAAATTTTAAATTATTAAAAAAAATTTAATAAAATTTTTTTAAAAAATTTATTTTTAATTTTTTGGGGGCAAAAAAAAAAAATTTTAATTTTTAAAAATTTTTAAAAATGAAAAAAAAATTGGAAAAATTCAAATTTTTAAAAAAATTTTTTTTTTTTTTTTTTTTTTTGTTTTTTTTTTTTCCCTTTTTTTTTTTAAATACAAATTTTTTAAACTTTTTTAATTTTCCTTCAATATTTTCTTTTTTCCCTTTTTTAATTTTAATTTTTTTTTTTATTTTTATTACCCCAATTTTGTTTATTATTCATTATTATCTATTTTTTAGTTTTAAAATACTTTATAATATAAAATACATATAATTATAAAAATTTTAACTTTTTAATTTTTTATTATTTTAATTTTTCTTTTAAAAATTTATTTTTTTTTAATAAAAAAAAATAAAAAATTTTTAAAAATAACTTTTAAATTTAATAAAATTTTATAATAAAAATTTTTTTAAAAAAAATTTTTTTTAAATTTTTATTATTTTTTAATTTACAATAAAAATTTTTGAAAAATAAATATAATTTTAAAATTTTTAAAAAAAAAATAAAAATAAAAAAAAAATATATAAAAAAAAAAAAAAAAAATTATAAAAATTTTTTTAAAATAATAAAAAAAAATATAATAATAAAATAATAAATAAAAAATAAATATAATAATAATAATTTTATAAATTTTTTATTTTTTTTTATTTTTATTTTTTAATAATTTTTTTTTTAAATTATTTTTTAAAAAAAATTTTCAAATTTCCACCCTATAAAAACTCTTTTTGGGAGTTATTTAAAAGGAATTTTTTTTCCCATTTTTTCGATTTTTTTTTTTGGGGAAAACTTTTTTTATTTTAAAACTTTTATTTTCCTATTTTTTTGATTTTTTTTTCTTTTATATTAAATTTTTTATTCATTAATCATTTATCATCATTATTGTTTAATCTTCATTTTAATATTTCATATTTTCATTTTTTGGGCTTATAATAATTTTTTTAATAAAAAAAACAAAAATAATTTAATAAATAATTAAAAATAAAAACCCTTTTATAATTTTTTTAATATTTTTAATTAATTTCTTTTTATTAAATTTTTTAATATTTTTTAATTATCTTAATTAAAAAATAATTTAAAAAAAAATTTATTTTAAATAACAAATTAAAAATTTTTTTTTTTTAAAATTTTTATAATTTTTAAAATTTATTATTTTTTGGTATTTTTTAAAATTAATTTTTAATTTTTTTTTAAAAAAAATTTAAAAAAAATTTTTAAAAAAATTTAATAAAAAATAATACAAAAAATAAATAATAATAATAAAAAAAAAAATAAAAAATATAATAAAATAAATAATAAATAATAAAATAAAATGAAAAAATAAATAATTTAAATTTAAATGAAATTTATAATTTTTTATTTATTTTTATCATCATTTTTTCAATTTTTTTTTTTAATTTTTTTATTCCCTTTTAATAATTCAGAATATAATAATAAAAAAAACGTCATTTTGGAACCCCCGGATTTTGGGCTAATTTTCCCTTTTTTTTTTTGGGGGTTTTTTTTTTTTTCCTTTTTTTTTTTAAAATTTGGCCCAAATTCCTTTTTTTTATTTTTATTTATTTTTAATTTTATTACGTTATCATCATTTTACATATTTATTTATCTATTTTATCTTTATTGCAATTATTATCATCATTATTGCAAAATTTCATTATTTTTGGGTTATTGCAGTTATAAATAATTTTTACACTATACTTTAAAACAATTTAAAAAAAATAAAATAAAAATAAATATTTATTTTATAAATATTATAAAATTTTTTTTTAATTTTTTTTATTAATTATTAGTTTATTTATTTTAAATTTTAAAAAAAAAAATTTTTAAATATAATTATAAAATATAAAAAATTTTTAAAAATTTAATTATATTTTATTATATTTTTGATTATTAATTTAAATATTTTTTTTTTTAAAATTTAAAAAATTAAAAAATAATAAAATTTTTTAAAAAAAAAAAAAAATAATAAAAATAAAATAATTTAATAATTTCATAATAATAATAATAAAAAATAATAATTAATAATATAATAATATTTTTAAAAATTTAAATTAACAAAATGAAAAAAGTAATATTTAAAAATTTCCCCAAATTTTTATCCAAATTCTCTTTTTTTCTCACTTTTATCATCATTATTCATGATTAATAGAATTCGGTAATTATTATCTTATTCCCTTTTTAAAATTCCCAAAATTTATCAAATAAGGAAAAAAAAACCATTTTGGATTTTACTCTAAAAAGGCTTATATTTCGCTAGTTTTTGCCGTTTTTTTCGACTTTTGGGTTTTTTTTCTTTTTTCCTTTTTTTAAAATTTTATATGGCACAATTTCCCGTTATTTCATCTTATTATCATGATTATCATCATTATTATCGTTTCCTCATCATTATCTCATTATCATATTATCATCATCATTTCATCATTATTGCAATTATTTTTCATCATTAAATTCAATAAATTATCATTATTATTAAATTTTTTCAGTTAAATTTTTATTTTTTACTTATACTTTTTTTAAAATACAAATTTAATAAATAATAAATAATAATAACAAAAAAAATTTTTTTAAATTTAAATTTTTTTTAAAAAAATTTAAAAATTTTGGTTTTTAATTTTTTTTTTTAATTTTTTTCCCAAAAAAAAAAGTTATAATTTTTTTTTTTAAAAAATTTTTTTTTTTAAAAAAAAAATTTTTTTTAAAATTTTTTAAATTTTGGGGGTTTTTTTTTTTTTTTTTTTAAAAAAATTTTTAATTTTAAATTATTAAATTTTTAAAAATTTTTTTCCCTTTTTGCCAAATTTCTTTTTTTTTTTTTCCCCCTTTTTTTTTTTTTTTTCCCAAAATTTTTAAAATTTATTTTTTTTTTTTTCCCCAAAATAAAAAAATTTTTTTTTAAAAAAAAGGCAAAAATTTTTTTTTTTTGGAAAATTTTTTTTTTTTTTTTAAAAAAAAAAATTTTTTTTTTTATTATAAATTTTTGCTTTTTTTTTTTTTAATTTTTTTAATTTTTTAAAAAATTTTTTTAAAATTTTTAATAAAAAAAAAAAAGGAAAAAAAAAAATTTTTAAATAAAATAATAAAAAAAAAAATTTTAAAAAAAAAATTTTTTTTTTTTTTAAAAATTTTTTTTTTAAAATTTTTGGGGAAATTTTTTTTTTTAAAAAATTTAAAAATTTTTTTTTTTTTTTTTTTTTTTTAAAAAAAATTTTTTTTAAAAATTTTCAAAAATTTATTTTTTTTTTTTGGGAAAAATTTTTTTAAAAATTTTTAAATATTTTTTTTTTTTTTAAAAAAAAAATTTTTTTTAAATTTTTTTTTATATTTTTTTTCCATTTTTATTATGAATGAA
>NW_023649447.1:0-2500 GCF_015228065.2 Penaeus monodon | reverse complement strand
ATAAAAAAAAAGGTAAAAGAAAAAAATTCCCAAAAGTCGAAAAAGCGGCAAAATCTAGCGAAATATAGCCTTTTGAGAGTATACTCCAAAATGACGTTTTTTCGATTTCTTTGATGATTTTGGCAATGATTAGGGTAATAATGATAATAATTACCAGAATGGTATTCATCATGATAATAATGATGATAAAAGTGAGAATAAAGAGAAGTTTGATAACATTTGATGATTATTAATATTATTAATATTATCATTATTATTATTATTATTATTATTATTATTATTATTATTATTATTATTATTATTATCATTATTATTATTGTTATTTTTTTTTTTATTAGTATTATTGCGAAACATATGTTATAACTGTAATAATAACAATAATAATAATAATAATAAGTATAATAATAATGTTAATAGTCGTTATAATATCGTTATTAATATCATTATTGTTATTATTATCATTATTATCATTTTTACTAGTAGTATAATTGCAAAAATAATTATTATAACAGTAATAATTACTGTAATTACGATATTAATTAAAATAATGATATAAATAATTATTATAATATCGTTATTATTGTTATTATTATTGTTATTTCTATTATTATTGTTGTTGTTATTAGTATAGTTGCAAAATTATATATTATAACTGCAATAATTGCAATAATAATGATAATAATTGCAATAATGATGATAATAATTGCAATAATGATGATAATGATGATGATAATGATGATAATGATGATGATAATGATAATATTGATGATAATCATGATAATAATGATGATAATAACAGGAATTGTCTCCATTTATAATAAAAAAAGGTAAAAGAAAATAATTCCCAAAAGTCGAAAAAGCGGCAAAATCTAGCGAAATATAGCCTTTTGAGAGTATACTCCAAAATGACGTTTTTTCGATTTCTCTGATGATTTTGGCAATTATTAGGGTAATAATGATAATAATTACCAAAATCGTATTAATCATGACAATAATCAGGATAAAAGTGAGAATAAAGAGAATTTTGATAACATTTGATGATTATTATTATTATTAATATTATTATTATTATTATTATTTATATTATTATTATTATTATTGATTATTATTATATACTATATTGTATATAATTGATTATTATTATTATTATTTATTTATTATTATTAGTTATTATTATTATTATATTATTGCAACATATATTAACTGTATAATTACATAATAATTATTATAATATAAGTATAATAATAATGTTATAGTCGTTATAATATCGTTATTATTTATTATTATTGTTTATTTATCATTATTATATTTGTTATTAGTATAGTATAATTTGCAAAAATAATTAATAATTAAAGTATAATAATTCTAATACGATATAATTAAATATATGATGATAAATAATTATTATAATATCGTTATTATTGTTATTATTATTGTGTTTTATATTATTGTGTTGTTATTAGTATATTGCAAAATAATATATCATAACTGTCAATATTGAAATAATAATGATAAATTGCAAAATGATGAAATAATTGCAATAATGATAATAATGATGATGATATTGATGATATATGAGATATAATATATATTGATTGAAATCATGATAATAAGATTAACAACGAATTGATCTGCATTTATAATTCAGAAAAAGTGTAAAGAAAATAATTGCAATGTCGAATAAAGCAGCAAAATCTACGAAAATACCTTTTGAGAGTATACTCCAAAATGACGTTTTTTCGATTTCTCTGATGATTTTGGCAATTATTAGGGTAAAAATGATAATAATTACCAAAATCGTATTAATCATGACAATAATGAGGATAAAAGTGAGAATAAAGAGAATTTGTATAACATTTGATGATTATTAATATTATCAATATTATCATTATTATTATTATTACTATTATTATTATTATTATTATTATTATTATTATTATTATTATTATTATTATTATCATTATTATTATTATTATTATTATTACTTTTTTTATTAGTATTATTGCCAAAACATATATATAACTGTAATAATAACAATAATAGTAATAATAATAAGTATAATAATAATGTTAATAGTCATTATAATATCGTTATTAATATTATTATTGTTATTATTATCATTATTATCCTTTTTACTAGTAGTATAATTGCAAAAATAATTATTATAACATTAATAACTACAGTAATAACGAAATTAATTAGAATAATGGTATAAATAATTATTATAATATCGTTATTGTTGTTATTATTATTATTATTTCTATTATTATTGTTGTTGTTATTAGTATAGTTGCAAAATTATATATTATAACTGCAATAATTGCAATAATAATGATAATAATTGCAATAATGATGATAATAATTGCAATAATGATGATAATCATGATGATAATGATGATAATGATGATGATAATGATAATATTGATGATAATCATGATAATAATGATGATAATAACAGAAATTCTCTCCATTTATAATAAAAAAGGTAAAAGAAATAATT
>NW_023649446.1:5000-6395 GCF_015228065.2 Penaeus monodon | reverse complement strand
ATATATATTATAATATATAAAATATATATATATATTTTATATATTTTTAAATTTATATATTTTTTTTTTTTTTTTTTTTTTTTTTTTTTTCCCCCCCCTTTAATAAAATAAAAAAAATATAAAAAATAAAAAATTTTTTTTAAAAAAAAAAAAAGAAAAAAAAAAAACCCCTTTTTTTTTTTGGGGTATAAAAAAAAAAAAAAAAAAAAAAAAAAAAATTTTTTTTTTTTTTTTTTTTTTTTTTAAAAATTATTTTTTAAAAATTTTAAAATTTATTTAATTATAATAATATAAAAATATAATTATATTATAAATGAATATATATAATATTATAATAGTATATATAAATTATAATATATAATATTATATTATTATTTATATATAATTTGTTTTTTAAAATATATAATATATTAAATTAATTTTTTAAATTTTAATATTATAATTATAATATAATTTATATATTTATATATTTATATTTTTTATTATTTAAATTTTATATTTATTATTTTATATATTAATTTATTATATTTATTATATAAAATATTTATATATATATATAAAATATAATATATGTGGTGTGTGTTTTAAATATATATATTAATATATAATATATATATTTTATATATATATATGTTTTATATTTAAAATTTTAAAAATTTATAAAAATATATATAAATTTTATATTTTTTTAATTTATATTTTATATATTTTTATATATATATATATATATATTTTATATAAAAATTTTTAATATTGCTACCATTTTTCTACCAAATAAGAACCCCTTAAATTTTTTAGTGAACTTCATACATAATAAAAATTTGTTCAATATAAATCAATATTTCCCATAAGAACCTGGTATTTTGGCAGATAGTACCCCCATTTTAAAGTCCAAATTTTTGGTATCAATGAATCTCATGAGTCAAGGGGTTTTAATCACACTAGTCAACGATAATAAAGACCAAAAATGTCTATCATTTCCCAAAGTAAACACTTCATTTTGAATCCAAACATTTTAACAGGAACACTCACTCTTCTCTAAGACATTTTTTTGGCTTAAAAAGCACCTGCTTTCAGTGCTTTTTTCCCGTTTCTTTTTTTTTTATTGAGAACGCAAATAAAACCAATAAAAAATGATCATTACAGTATACAAAAATTTAAAATTTTTGGGCCCGGGGGATTTAGTCTCTGTCCCCAGAATATACTGGATTGGAATTTTTTAAAACATTGGGCCCTATGCTTTATGAATCAAGTAATTCTCTTTGTAAACTTTTTTAAAAAAAGTAGGTTCCCTCAATTATCAGTTTATGCTCCTTCCCCGTAACACATCTTCCACAACAATCACCATAAAAAATATTCAGAAGAGAGGGTAGAAACTATTAATTTATATGCCTT
>NW_023649445.1:0-6396 GCF_015228065.2 Penaeus monodon | reverse complement strand
TCTTTTTTTTTTTTTCTAATCTATTTTTTCTTTCTTTTTTTCTTTTATTTTTATTTTTACCTTTTCCCATATATATTAATAATATAAAATATAAATATAATATTATATATATATTATATATATATAATATATATTATATATGTCTGTGAAATTATATTAAACAAAATTATATTTGTAAATATTACAAGAATCTATATATCGTCACCTCTCTCTCTATCTATCTATATGTAAATCTATATGTTTTATGTATGTAGATATTTTTTTCTTATTTATTTTTTTTTTTTTAAGTCCCCGTCCCACGGGGACGTTGGCGATAGGATTTCCATGATTTTTTGGCAATTTGAGCGGGGTTGCCTTTCCCTTTCCCCCCCCCCCCGGGTTTTTTATCGAGTCACCATTCTATTTCCCCGGTTCTGGACCGGCACTGAGGGGGCGGGCTTGCTCCCCCAGTGGCTAGGAGGAAATTGAGGGAAGTTCCTTCCCCATGGGAACACCCGCCCCCCGGGGGACCGAACCCCCGAATCAGATTTGGGCATGACAGTCTTGAGTCCGATGCTCTAAGCATCGGCCACGCGACCTACAGATATATGATATATATGTTATATTTATAATATAGATTTATATATATATAAAATAATATAATTTTATATTATATATATATATATATTAATAATATAGTATATAATTACATTTTTATATACATATATATATATTATATAATATATATATAATTTTTTAATTTTAGGATATATATAAAATATATAATTATATTATATTAATATATATATAATATAAATATATATATTAATATATATAATTTATAAAATATAATATATATAAATTACATATATATATAAAATAAATATATAATAAAATCTGTAGGCGCGTGGCCGAGTGCTTAGGCATGAATCAAGATGTCATGGGGCCAATCTGAGTTCGAGGGTTCGAGTCACCGGCCCGGGGGGTTTTTCCAGGGCAAGGAAAATTTTACCTCAAATTTCCTACCTAGCCACGGGTAAACAAGCCGCCCAAGTCAGTGCGGGCGCAGAAAACCCCCCGGGAAATAGGGTGGTGACTCGATAAAAAACCGGGGGGAAGGGAACGGCAAACCACCCCTCTAAATTGCCAAGAAAATCATGGAAACCATGATCGCCCAAAGTCCTTGGGACGGGACTTAAAAAAAAAAAATAAATAAAAAAAAAAACATATCTACATAAAATAAACATAAGATTGACATATAGATAAAAGAGAGGAGGAGACAGATATATAGATATCTATGTAAATTTACAAAATATATATGTATAAAAATAGACAACATATATATTTTATATATATATATTTTATTATATTATATATATATTAATTATATATATAATAATATATAAAATATTTATATATATAGAGAGAGAGATACATAGATAGAAGATAGATAGATAATAGACAGAAAAAAAAAAATAGACAGAGAGGTGAAGAGATAGATAGTCTAAAATAAAAAATTACAGACACACATGCACACCACAACACACACACACAACACAATTATTATATAATATATAATATAATAATATAATATATTATTTTATGTTATATAAAATATATAATATAATATATAATTAAATATAAAATATATAATATATATATATATTATATATAACCCAACACACAAACACAAACATAAAAATGTATGTATGTATGCATATATAACACATAAATCTACAAATATTTATATATATATTAAATATAATATATATATATATTATATATATTAATATAATTATATGCGGGGGTGGTTTTGTTTGCGTGTGTGTGTTTGTGGTTGTAGTGATGTGGTGTGTGGTGTTGTGTTTGGGGTGTGTGGTTTTTTTGTGTGCGTGTGTGTGGTCGGGTTTTGGGTGTGTGTGTGTGGTGGTGTGATGTGTGTGTGGGGGTGTGTGTGGTGTGGGTGTGTGCGTGGTTATATTATTTATTAAATTTTTTTTTCATAGTTATATAAATAATATATATATATAATATTATTATTTTTTATATAATTTTTTTTATATATCTTTAACGTATACACACACAACACACACACATATTATTTTATATATATATAATTTTATATAATATATAATATAATATATATTATATAATAATTATATATTACAATTTTTAAGAAATATAATACAATATTAAATATAAATTGTTAATATTACATATATATATATTATTATATTATATATATTATATATATATAAATTTAATAATTACATAAAATTACATATATTACAACCACAACACACCACACACACACACACACACACACACACATAATATATTTTAATATATATAATATATAATATATTTATATTAATATTTTATATTATATATATATATATAAAATATTATATATAAATATTATAAAATTTTATATATATTTGTGTGTGTGTGTGTGTGTGTGGTGTGTGTGTGGGGGTGTTGTGTGGGGTGTATAAATAAATAAATTATATATATATATATATATATAATATATAATATAATAATATATATATATAACCCACACCCCACACACAACACACCCACACACACTCACACACACGCATGCCACAGCTACAACAGGATAACAGTACGGTAAACAAAAAAACAACACAGAGATTCACACAGATAACTACACACACACAATAAATATATGAAACACACACACACACACAAAATCACCAACACACAACACACAACACCACCCCACACACACACAACACACACACACACACCACTTACACCACAAATACATCTATGCATACACAACAACACTCTGTAATCCTATTCCATATGGCCTATTTCCCCTTACACCAATATCCCCCCAGAGAGCCCCATTATAACTTGAGTGTTTGTAAACCCTTATAGTACAGTACTCCCTTGGGACCACTTGTAGCAGACACTTCCATCACTCTACTATTGCCATCCATATGAATCCTAAAACTTATAAATATAAAATTTTAAAAAATAACACTAGCCTCTAATACCACCCCTTTTGCTAGACATGACAACGGACGCGACATCCGGGGGCCCTTTCCCGCCTCGCGACGCGCCCCCTATAACGACAACCCTTTCCCTCCCATTTCCCGGTACACCCCGCAACCCCTTGTGATTTTCCTATTCAATCTGTTTAAAAAGGGGCCTGCGAGCGACAAAAGACGCCTACAGCACGTGCCCAAAAGGGAACCTCTGTCCGTCATTTTGTACCCCCTCTCTTTACAATATATCTAAAAACAAGCAAGGGGTTTGTTTCCCCTTTTAAACCTGCCAAGATTTCCGCAAAGTGTAGACGCGAGGGTTACACTCTACCGCTCATCCCCCCTCGTTACACACTCACACTCACACACTCACACACACTCACACACATAACACACACACACTCCACACAACATATTGCACAACAACACACACCCCCACCTCACAACACACACACATACAATATACACCCCCAACACCACACTCTCACACACACACACACTCACACACACACACACACACACACACACTCATACACACACACTCACACAAAAACAAACCATACATATATGCCCCAAACACACACACACACACCACACACGGACACAAAATTGCACACACGCCACAACATACTACATACATAATACATAATAATATTATTTTATATATATATAAAATATATAAAATAATATATATTTTAATCATCACATCAATAACGGTATGCTCATTTTTGAGACCCGGGGCCCTCTCCACCATCCTTCCCCAATCAGCTCGATATTATTTTTTCTTTCCACTTGGTACCATCAAAAACCCGCAAAAAATCTTTGATGTTGCGCCAGTTTGTCTCGGTTGCCTTTTTCCTCTTTTTCCTTTATCCCCATCCTGTCAGAAGTTTTTCAATATTTTTACTTTTCACCTAACAATGAATTTTAAATTTTCCCTTTTGTTAAAGATGCCCAAACCCACGGTCTTTACCATTATTTTTTCAGCACTCGTCATTCGTTTTCTTCTCTGTCCAATTAATAGTAGTACTCGTCGTAAAAAAACATTTCAAAAACTATTGATTTTTTTTGTCATCTTCTTCAGCCCCAAAAACTTAGAACCAATGATGCAATTGGGAAAACTAAGAGTTCAATAACCTCAGCTTTGTCCGAAGGTAATGTTTTGGTTTTCCGGGTTTTTATTGAGAGCAACGGGGCGTTTTTGGCAATGGAAATTTTTCTTTTTTATTCGGTGAATCATAGTATTAGTTAAAACAGCCCAAGATAAGTGAACTCTTTAAATTTTTCACCATTCCTTTAATTGAATATTTTTCAATTGTTTTTGCCGGTTATCTTTAAAATTTTCATGATCTTATTTTTTTGGCATAAGAAAAAGCCACCCATTTCGATGATTCTCAAAAATTTTTTAGTAGCTGTTGTTTTCAGTGATACTGGGGGCAATCAAAATATATCATGGGCGTCCCTTAGATTTATTTTTTGTACCCCCATTACATTTCCCTTCAAAATTCCCAGAGCCCTTAAAATTGTTTCAAAAATATTTTTAAAGAGGTGCGGAGACAGAATGCAACCTGTCCACCCTTTGTTTGACTTTGAACCATTCTGTTAACCATAAGTGGGTTTTTACAGTTGCTTGTTGTGGGCAACATGGGTTTTATTTGTTGGATGATGGTTTTTGGGAAAATTTATATCGTTCATGTTATTCCAGAAGGATATCGTGATCAACAGTATCAAAAGCTTCACATATGAGAAACAAGGTTAGGTCTTTTTGATGTTTTCCCGTTTTTCTCTATGTCAATTTAGGTTTAGAAATTGGTTTTGGACCTTTTCCCGGCAAAAAACTGCTGTCGCTGCAATTTCTTTTCTTAACTTAAAATTTATTTTTCAGCAAAAATTTTCAACAAAATTTTGCGCGTGACTTTTTAAGCAACTGTCCCGTATGTTGCATTTGGGGGCGTCACCTTTTAGTTATAGGAGAAAGCGATTTTACCCCGTCTTCGGCCATCTTCTTTTTATTCCAAATTTTGTACAAAGTTTTAGAAGAAGTATTTAACCTTTAGCCAGCATCTTGGTTTGTTCCGCTTTATTTATCCCTTTCCCGGGCTCTTGTTATTCTTTAACTCTTTTTTGCTTTTATAATTCGTCTAGCAGTGGCGGTGGTTCATTTTCGCGTATTGAGCTAATTAATGCTGTTTTTAGATCTTTATTTTTTGTATAGGTTTGGGAACAATATTGATTCCATTATCTTTTATTTCTTCCACAATAAAACAAGTCCCTCTTTAGTTTGAAAGTTCCATTGTAGGTTAAATTTTTGTGTGAGTTTGTACTCCCTTTTAGAGTTCTTTTGTTTTCCCATGTAGAACAGTTCAATTTCTAGCAAGTCATTAAATATTTTCCTTATCTTTTCGCAAAATTTCGAATTTTTTGTATTTTGTTTTTTTAAATTACTTCAAAGGATATGTACCTTGATTTAGGCATCTTCTTGTTTCAATTTTACTTAGTGTTTTTTTAGATATCCAGGGGGAATTTTTCTTTTCTTTTTGGGATAGTTCTTTAAACAGCGCCAGCAAGAGTTCTTTCCTTCTTCCCACAACTCATTTGGTGTTTTTTAAACTTCAATTGATTGGTACTTCAAAATTTTTTTTGACACGTAATTCGTAATTTTTATAAGAGTTTTTTAGTCGAGCTTTGAGGGGGTGTTGGAGCTCCCTCTTTTTAGGCTTTTTTGAAAGCCCAAATTAGTAGTTGGGGTCACTGTTGCAGTCGGACCGGTTTTTGTTTTGGCATTTTTTTATGCAACTTTTCCCTTTTTTTGGTTTGCACAATGTAGTCAATTTGGTTTCGTGTTTTTTGTCTGGGGAAAACTAGTGTACAAGTGTCGGGTGGGGTTGGAAATGTATGCTTAACTAGATTATTTTTACTACAGATTCAATAAAAAACTTTACCCTTTCATTTTTATTCCAAGGCGAATTTTCCCCAGGGGGTAATTTTTTTGATCATTTTTCCTACTTTGCGTTTAGGGCATTATTGTTTTTTATTATTATTATTTTTATTATTTTATTATTTTTATCATTATATTTTATTATTAATTTAAGTCAGTTTACGGAAACCCCAGGAAGAGAGGAGCATGGAAAGTGGATAAACAAAGTAAAACTAACCCACAAGGGGGTGAGGTATAAGAACCTGAGAAAAAGGAGCTAAGTTTTTTAACATTGTACTTGTGTTTATTCTTGTGTTTTCAGTTACTTTCTAAAAATAGTAAGGATTAATAAAATAATTTTTATTACAATTATATTTACATCATTCTATACAATATTTAAAATACTTTACAATACTTGTTTGGGAAAATTTTGCACACCCCTTTCTTCCCTAGCCCTATCCCCCGCCTCCTCCCCCCCCGCCACCT
>NW_023649444.1:0-6396 GCF_015228065.2 Penaeus monodon | reverse complement strand
CATTAATTTATGTAAAGGTAGTTATTTTGATAATACTGTTTATTAGTAAAAGATTAATATGGGTCAAGATCTTCTATGAATACCTTTTAATCGTCACATATGAGACAGTTATGGTCAGACCACAATTGGGTATATGCAATGGAATCACAACCTAAGGTACTGCAAGATTTGAAATCAATATATATTTGTATGTATGTAATCATACGTTACAATGTAAACAACTGGGAATAACAGACAACCAGTGACCTGAAAAGGCAAACCTAACAACGCCGTACGACCGTGCGCTGGCCCTCGCGAGGGTAACACATGGCGGCCGTACTTTCGGTGGTTTCGGCTTGCCCCTCTCCTTGTCCCTCCTGGTACCTCGCCTGCCTCCCCCCCGCTCGCTCGCTCGTTCTTTTCAGAGTCCGTCCGCGCGTCAGTTGTTGCGAAGGATAGCGAAGGGAAAAGCGAAACCAGGGAGGAAAATGAGAGAGAGGAAGAAGAGATAGATGGGAGACAGACTATAGACGGGAAGAAAGAATACGAAATAAAGAGAGAGGGAGAAGAAGAGATGTTTATGTACAAAAATTCACCCGAGTGCAAGCATGGATACTATATACTTAATAAAAAATGCATGAAGACGAACTGCTACTATTCATGTAAGGAAAAACTTTCCGCGTGGCTCTGGAATTACCTACTATGTCAGTAGCTACGCTTATTAGAGACAGAATCTCTATGTGCAAGGAGTGCTTAGCTTGTATGCAGTTCATACATATTTACCTGTGGTATCTATACATGCATGTGAATAATCTATGCATCAACCCAATGTCAGCGGGAGGCAAGACTACAATGCCATGCCCACTGCCAAATAAAAGGTTTTACTATTGTCCTTTACGCATAGATCCGCTCTACAAGTGCCTTAGTCATCAAGCAGTCAGCCCATTGTCTTACCTATCTCACCCTTTTCCTTCTTTTTATGAACGCTTTCATTTCTATTTATTTTATTGTCTTTGATGCTCTTAATATATCAATACTACTTTCAATAATCATAATATCAATAAGAATAATTATGTTTAATATTTTTAATAGTATTGGAAAGAAAAACATTTTTCCCGCCAATTCAAGGGATGGGGAAAATCAGGATCGGTCACGAGAGCTAACTGATAGACTCCTTGCTGGCTGGAGCACAACGTGACTCACTAACATCAAAAAGGGGACAGAACATAAACCCGCTGTGTCACTTGGGTAATAATTAAGACATTTACGATTTTATTAAGAAAGAGTTTCTATCAAAGAAATATAAATGTATGTCACACTCTCAGTACAAATTTCAGTGTATATGTGGAAGGGTAGGTAATTTGTTTAATAAAAATTCTACATACGTCCTACAGCATTGGCAAATCGTTTTTATTGGACAGCAGGCATTCCATATAATAAAATGTATCACCTCCAAAAATAAATCTTGTTATTTTGTTTTCACTTTTTGTTACGACTAATAGGATTGTTTTTATTCCTTTCATGTAGATGATACTACAAGCCATTCTAAATTTATCTTGTCAATGTGAGTTCAAGCTATTTTACAAGGTGAAACTGACTACTGTTGTGTTTTACACCTGACCCGCCATAGGTAATTTTACTGCTACCTTTGCACTGATTACCGAGACAGATATGGAATAAACCCTGCAAACTTTCACTTTTAATTCATTGCGGCAAACTATGGTATTTTTCGGATCTCACGCCACGTTTTTTTGTCATGGGCTCTTTATCCTATTACTCTGAGGTGCGTTCTATGAATAAATTTATTTTTCACTTCGGACCCTGTTTTCCAATGCCCAATTACAATCAACTAAGATGGGGTTACCCCAAGGTTTCAGAGCCCCAAGTGGTGGGCAGGAAATATATATAGTTGACCATATCCCCCTCAACCACGAGAACGTAAACCCGCCAAAAACTGGAAAACAGTCCGATAGGCGGTAAAATCATGTCTTCACCAAATGATTCAGGTTTACTTTATGATTCTTTAAACTTAACAACAAAAGGTTCAGTGGCCATTGAGATTCAAAGAGCTTCATTGTGAAGAAAAAAATTTGAGAACAAGTTTCTAATCGTTGAGTATGAAGAATGTAACCCTTGCTGCTACTTTCAGACAGATATTAATAAGAATTCATGAGGGGCAACTTCCGCGCTGGCTCTGCCGTGTGAATTCATAGTTGCTGCGGAGGGACGGGTCATTTTCGAATGCCATAGGATTCGACGAAGATTGGAATGCCGTAGCAATCAGCTGACTTAACTAAGGTGAGCCAGCAAGAAGTGGCCTACCACTGGTGTGATTCCGGTGAGTGCAAATCCATGGTATAAAACATTTGAAAAGTGCCATGTCAGAGTAAATTACCGCCCCAGTTTACTACAAAAAATATAAGCAAAACTCAGGTGGCCTTTTTAACAGCTCAGAAAGGTGATCTATTTTCCCACTAGCTGCTCTGAAAAATCGAATTTGTCGTAGCATTATGGACATGATACTCGGCAGTAAAAAAACATGTTTACCGTGTTTGAAAAGGAAACCTCTCAGACAAGCGGCCCTTTTTATGACAAAAGGGAGGAGAGCAACTTTCACGGTTTACAGAAGGGTTTGCATTAATTCCAAGAGGCGTTTTTTGTTGTCCGAGGTGTGGTTTTCTCTTTTTTTTTTTTGTCTTTTGATTTGCAGAAAATAAAAGTCATATATTACGTTAGTTTACCTGAAATGATCATACTCTCTGTATACTGTGACTCTGCTGATTAATTAGTATAAGTTATAAGTTCATACTAGGAAATCATATATATTCTGAGATATCAACGAGGCTGCTCACAAAAGATTTATTACGGAACGAATAATCTCGATAAATTTATAAACAGTACGGATGATAACGTTCATTATTATTCTTTTATTAATGTAAAATCCAATTGAGTTTCATAGGTTTTAACTAATGAAACGATACTCACAAAACTGTAAGGAAAAAAGTTCTCCGGTAATATCGTGTTTTACCGTGAAGAACCTCTTGAAACAATTTCAGCTCCTGTGAATTAAACAGTTTGTCTATCTAATTTGCACACTGTTGTTTTTCAAATTTTTTACTTTTAAATTTATATATTAGAGTAAGTTGAATTACTATTGATGCGGGCTGTGTCCATGTACACATATGAAAAAACACGCAAACACACACACATAGAGTGGCTTTGGTCATGGATTAAAAAAAAATCAAAATCCTGTAAGTGTAAACATCATAGTAGAATATGCTCCAAATCCGGATGCTGCAGAACAACAAATTAACATCTTTTTACAGCACTCTTTGATGAAATTATTCTCAACATGTAAATCAAATGAAATCATGATGACACTAACTTTTTAATGCTGAAGTTTGGCTCAGAAAGAGCTGGGAAGACTGTTGGACCGCACGATCTTGGAGAACTGAATGGATGTGGAAATAAAACTAATACATTGGCGTAAAGAGAGGAATCTGGTCATCATAATTACCTGTTTTTTCGATGTGCACCCTAGACGACGATATTTCTGGACTAGTCCAGATGAATTGAGCCAGAAACAAAATCGACTACGTTTATAAATAGTTCAAGATAACGAAACACAAAAAAAACTACCGAGCATATCCGGGGTGCAGACGCAAATTCGAAATCAAAAATCAGTTAATGAAATTTAAATTGTCCCTCAAAAACGTTAATGAAAAAAAAAAGATATCCCCCCAATTTAATCTCAGACATTACGATCACATTTAAAGTGCGAGAAAAATTTAAACAAAATATTTTTATTGCTGTTTTATATTTTATATTTTTATTTTTTAATTAAATAAATATTATTTTTATTATTATTATTATTATTTTTATTTTTCTATTATTATTAATATATATTATTTTTTTAGAAATCTGTCAGAAGCTTCTAAACTTCTTGGAAAGCTGCAGCTCCGGACGGCCTATACGTCCAGGGATTAGAAGAAAAAGGTTATTGATTCATCTAGAAACTTCCTAAAGATATAATGAAACAGGCAAGTAATCAGAAGGATCAGAAGGCAACTCCAAACCCGGGAAAAACCAGGGGGACCCGGTTTGGGTTTTTGAAGGAAAAGTACAAAGGGGGGCACTCAAAAAATGTAACGTTTGCCGATAGAGGCCTTCCACCGGTTATCATTGACTATCCAAAAGCTTTGATAAGGGTCCCAAAAAAAATTTGAATTGTTCAAAATCCTCGCAAATATCCACAAAGATGATAAATATATGTGATTAATTCAGTCTACAAAGATCAACTTTCAGCCGTCCGCATTTATCCGATGGAATAACTAACTAACTAACACCTAACTACATTCTAACTTTGAAGTATCCTGCGGGAGACTGAAGATCGTCAGGAGGGAATTGTATCAGTGGTTGTAAAATGAACAATCTTCGTTATGCAGATGATACAGTTCTCGGAGGTCACACAAAGTTGCCCATTGAAAACAGGGAGAAAAAGAAATCCAAAACAGGTTCTCCTCCTTCCATTATTTGGGAGCTCTTATAAATCTCAGATGCTCGTTCCCAAGAAGGAAATCAGCCGTAGAGTCAGAATAAACAAACGGATGTATTAACCAAACTTCGGAAACAATCCTAACAGACCGCTGGCTCTCTTAAAACCTTTGTATGGTCGTCTCTCCTACATGGTTTTGAGTTCTGGACACTGATGGCTGAAACTTGGCACAACATAGAGGCCGCAGAAAATATGGTTCTGCCGCAGGATGTTTCCCCACTCCTTACACCCAATGAGCGTCCAATGAGGAAATCCTCAGAAGAGTCGGCCTGGATGCGAGTTTCTAGAAGTAATCCTAGCACGACAACTCAAATTCTCGGGACATGCAATCCTAAATACTCATTAAGCGGCAAAAATTAAGGGCAAGGGGAACTGAAAGGTAGACTAAAAAAAATATTTCCTTAACACTTTCAATATACAAAACACTTTGATACCTGTGGGATAGAGCTCGAAAAATTTGAAACTTTGGCGCCAAGAGTTTCGTCGAACGCCGCATCGGTGATACCCCACAGAATGAAAAAGAAAAAAAAACAAACCCCCACACCACCCCCCACCAACACACCACACACCAAACCCACCCCCCCAAAAAACCCCCCCAACAAAAATTTAATATAATATAAAAATATATATATATATAAATATATATTCTTTTTTATATTAATAAAATAATTATATATAATTATATATTTAAATGTTATTAATATATTTTAAAATATTTAAAAATTATATAATATAAATTAATATATATAAAATATATATTAATATTAATATTTTCCAATAAAAGATATAATTAATAATATATATAAAAAATATTTTTTTAATAATAATTAAAATTTTTTATATATAATTTTATTTAAAAAAATATTAAAAGGCACAGCCACAAACCCCCAAAAAACACACACAAACCCCACAACACACCCCCCCAAACAAAAAACCCCCAACACAAAAACCCCCCCAAACACAAAAACACACCCCCCACCAAAAAAAAAAAACACAAACCCACACCCCCAAACTCACACTCACCCACTCAACCACCACCCCCCACCCCCAAAACCCCAACCCCACACACAAACCCCAAAACCCCCAAACACACCCCCCCCAAAAACACCCCCCCAAAAACTTTAATTATATATAAATATATATTTAAAAATATATATAATATAAATATAATATTAAAAATATTTATAAAAAAGTTTTATATATTAAAAATTATAAAATAAAATATTTAAGTAAAATAAAATAAATTAAATATACATAATTTATTTTTTAATTTTAAATATATAAATTATTAAATTTTAATATATTTATATTAATAACCTTTATTTTTTTTTTTTTATATTTAATATATATAAAATTTTTATATATTTTTAAAATTTAATATATTATTGTAAATTATTTTTTTTTATATTTTAAATATTAATATTTAATATATATATATTTTTTTAAATAATTAAAATATTTTATTATAAAATATTAATATAAATTTTTATTATGTTTATATTTATGTAAAAAAAATATGTATATAAAAAAAAAAAGGGTTGTGAGGCCCAGTGGTTAAAAAACATAGGGTTTTTCCACCCCCCTCATGGTTTTCCCGAGTTTCAATTCCCCTGTCGGGGGAGATGAAAAAAAAAAGGGGGACTGCTTTTCGAAGGGCGACCGGGGTTCCGATCTCACGGCGGGGGGGAAAAAAAAGTCACCCCCCCGGGTACAAGTTTTTGGGGCGGCAAAAACGCGGTTTTTTAAATTAGGGGCACCAAAAATTAGGCAAGTACTGCCAAAAAAAAAACTTCAAATAGTAAAACTGAGAGGAGGGGGGCCCCTTTTCGCAGGGGAAAAAAAAAATTTTACCCGGGGAAAAT
>NW_023649443.1:0-6397 GCF_015228065.2 Penaeus monodon | reverse complement strand
ATTAAAAAATTTTAAAAGCGTTCGAATAGTTGTTCATAGAGATGGAAAAAAGCGAAGGACGCAGCGTATCACCTCCCTTTTCGAAAATTTAAAGAAGCGAATTAAAAAAAAGAAAATTCCATGGGGAGAAATAGGTCCTAAGAGCGGGGAACTTTGTTAAAAGTGACGGCCAGTGCAGAAAGGGGAAAGAGAGAAAAGGGAAGGGCCCGGATCCGCTTTTTTGTCATGATCAAGTAATTCAAACTCAAGGTTTTTCCAACCTCCATAAAAAAGCCATGAGGGTGCTCTTTTGAGAGTCTTTGATTAGTCATAAAATATTTTTGATAGTTCTGCTATGCAAATTTCAGCACAATAAGTTCCATTTAAAATGAGGGTCCCCAACAAAAAAATATACTTTTATAAAACCACACACACACAACCCACACACACAACACCACACACACACCCCAAACACACACACATAAAATTATATATATATATATATATAAATTAAATATAATTTTAAATATAGAGAGAGAGGAGAGAAAGAGGGAGGAGAGAGTGAATAGGGAAACACCACAAAAACTTTTTCATAGGGCGTTCCCTTTTCATTTTTGGTACACTTTACTGGTTTGGTTTTGGGTTTATATATATATTTTAATAATAATAATAATATATATTATATATATATTGTGGTGTGTGGGGGTGTTGGTGTGTGTGGTGGTGTGTGTGTGTGTGTTTTGGTGTGTGTGTGTGTGGGTGTGTGTGTGTGTATGTATATATTTTATATATATATTTATACATACACACACACACCCCAAAACCACACACCCCACACACACAACCCACCACCCCAAACACCACACACACACACACCACACACCCACATATATAATATATTTTAAAATTATATATATATATATAAAATATAAAATTTTAAACCAAACAAAACACAGTAAGTTACACAAAGATAATGGGAAAAGCAAGAGAAAAATTTTCTGTGGCTGTTTCCCTATTCATCTCTCCTTCTCTCTCTCTCCCTCTCTCTCTAATTATAAAATATAAATTTTATAATATAAAATTTTATATATATAATAGTGTGTGGGGTTTTGGTGTGTGTGTGTGTGTGTGGGGTGGGTGTGTGGTGTGGGGTGTGTGGTATAAATGTTTTTTTAAATTTTGGGGACTTTTTAAAGGGGAAAGATTAAATTGTGCGAATAAGCATAGCAAAACTACTCAATATATTTTTATGACAAAAATAAAAAAGACTACCGATAAAAAGAGCCCCCCAGGGTTTTATGGGGGTTTGGAAAAGTCCTTGAGTTTAAATTACGATCATGAAAAAGGGATCCAGCCTCTTCTTCTCCTATCCCCTTTCTGACTGAGCCGACATTTTAAAAAGTTTCCGCTTTTAGCCCTATTTCCCTCAGGGGAAAAATTTTTTTTTTTAATTTAGTTTCTTGAAATTTTCGGGGCGGGTGATCACGCGGGCCACTTCGCTTCTTTCCCATCCTATGAACAATATGAAGCGTTGTAAATTTTTATATCGTTTTTTCGCGGCCCAGCTGCGGTGGTTTATTAAAAACATTCCAGGTCATTGATCACTTTATTATATTCTGCAAACATTTTTTTTTTTTTTATAGAAAGACATTAACAGCTATTATGTTTGGGAAAACTTATTACTTCGTGAGTGAGACTGGGGTTGTACGTAGTCCACAACATTGTTTGGGGGTGATTTGGGGGCGTTTATTGATGAGTAAGGGGATGTGTTTTTTTATAACAGAAATTTTCCAACAAATCTAACCATTGTAAAATTTTAATAATATATTATCCGGGGTGCAAACATGATATGATTTTAAAATTCAGTATATTGAATGGAAAACACTATCGTTGGACCATGGTGAAAACCTACAGCGCACAAACAAAATTTTTTGAAAATGAAAACTTTTCAAAATCCCTAGCTTTTACCTCAGATGAAGTTTTTTTACCTTTTACTCGGAAATGTGTAATTTTATCGTAAATAACGTATTGTTTTTTTTCTTCATTACACGAAAAAAAAAAAAAATTTGAAAAAAAAAAGTAACGACGAGAAATTTGAAAAAGGAAAGGAAAAATGAATTGGGGGAGTTTTTTTTTTATGAACATGCTGTGAAACAAAAAAGATACTTTTTTGATCAACAGATGGAATTCTACATATGTACAAATTGTTTTTTACTCAAGTTGGAAAAACACAAATTTTGCAAGTAAATTCTAAAAATGTATGATCCCGAAATTTTTTGAAAATACTTTTTGGATGAATAAAAAAAGAACTATAAAGTAAGAAATATTAAACGGGAAAACGAAAATACATACCGCATTGTCAAAAAACATATGACGCTTTGGGGGAATTTAAAAAAAAATTTTTAAGTTTTTGATTTGAAACGAAAAAACCCCATATATTTTGGGAAAAACACAGCCTAAATCCTAAAAAAACTATGAAAATTTTTAAAAAAAAATTTAAAATTTTAACCACCAATCAAAAGAAAAAGGTTGATCGTGCTAGTTTTTGCGTGCCTGAATCGGAGCAAAGAGGCATGCGTTCGAAAAGTTTTATTTTTGGAATGATGGATGAGATCTTTTAAAAGATTTAGAAAAGTACGGGGTAACTTTATAATGAAACAAATAGGAAAGGTGTTTCCAAGGGTACATCAAAGTGGATTAGAGATTATAAGTAATTTGAAAATAAAAAAATAAATCAATGAAAAAACTAAAGGCAAATTAGTATAAGAAAGGACCATAACTGTAGAGAAAATAGTAATGGCGATAAAAAACAATAAGATACCAAGAAAATAATAATAAAAACCCATTTTTATTGCGTGTGATAATAATGTGGCAACAATCCCCTGATAACAATGATAATAGTAGTAGTGTAGTAGCAGTAGGAGAATAGAATTTATAGAATAATAACCATAATAACAAGAAAAATAATCAAATTAACAAAATGATACCACAATGTGATGATGATATGAGATGATGAGATAATTTTAAATAAAATAGTATTATAAACGATTAAAAAACTGATGATAATGTTTTCTAATAAAGAATAAGATAATGTAGTGAAAATTGGGGTGGATCAAAAATAGATTTTTAATAATAATAATTTTAATAAAAACAGGGTATCAATTGCAATTAGAGATGAAAAATTAAGGAAAAAGGGGCTAATGATGATAATAACGGAAATAACAAACATAGTGGTAATGATACGATTTTGGGTTTTTGACGAAAATACCTTTGACGATCATCCCTTTAAATTTTATAGTTTGTAATAACGACAATGAATAATGGTAGGACAGTACAGATAGTAACAGTAATCATAATGATAAGATGAGTAATTTCCCATTTTAATATCATATTATGTTTTATTCCAAAATTTAAAGCAACTTTTAGGGAAAATTTACAAAAAAAAATGAATAATCGAACAGAAAAACAATTAGCTTTTAAGGGGTTGGACGGAGACAAAAGGGGCGAAGGGGTGCATCATGGTATAGGGGCCCGTTTCAGTGATGGGGCTTCACAATTCCACATGCAATCTTGATAAGATATAACGCAAACACCATGCTGGAAAACTATTGCGAAAACGGGGGGAAAAGCTCTGAAGGAAGAAAAAAAAGAGGAAGGGGAACGGGGAGGGAGAGAAGTAAAAAGGGAAAAGGAAGGGAGAAAAGAGGGAGAGAGGAAAATTTTAAAAAAAAATGGGAACTGGACAAGACAAAAAACAAACAACGAAGAAAAAACAGACAGACAGTCAAAAACGATGGGTTAAAAACCAGGGAGCTATATCGTTACAATTCCCAAAAGGTACCGAGGAGTTGGCTGAAAACAAAAAACATAGAGATCAAAATTTGAGGGTTTGGTCTGCCGCAATAGATGAAAATGGGAAGGGGAAAAAGTAGTACAGTTTTTAGATTTTGTATTTTTTATTGTTTTTTTTTATCACATTATTATCAGTTTTTTTTCAAAAAATCACCTATGTAGTGGAAAAAGCATGTTTTTGGACCCTGTGTAAATGTACTTTGATTTCCCTTTTTCCCCTTTTGTGGAGGTAAAACCCCGGAAATAAAGAAAACGAAGAAGGAAAGGACAGAACGAGTAAGAAAAAAGGAGCGTGTCACCCGGGGTTAAAAAATGCTTGGAAGGCAAGGCGTGATTTAAACATTTCGAAAAATAAAACCCTTTTTATTTTATATAAATTTTTTTTCGTTTTATAAAATTGTATTGCTATGATTTCTCAAAAATTTTAATGCGCAAAAAATGTTTAGACGTACGCAGGGTAAATTTGTGTATTTTGAACTAAAAAGCTATTTAAAAAAAAAAATATAATTATATAAATATATTTTATATATATTATATATATTAATAATAAATATATAAAATATAATTTTATATCAGTCCGATGAATAATTTACTGAGTTAATCATTTTAATGATTAACTGATAAATTATCAAATCCCAAATTTTCATCTAAGAAAAGATTTTCGCATAAAATGACTCGCATTTTAAACATATTAGTTCTGGTAAATATACACAGTCATTTTTCAAATGCCCGTTCGATTTTTTCAATCTGATATTTTAAATACTGTACAAATGCCGTGTCATATCGTGAGGAAAATGGTATAATTGTTTTGGGAGTTGTGTTTTAGATAATGGATAAGATAAAGGTTCTTTAATGTAATATCCATATAATTTTTAGATGAAAAAAACGACAAAAAACTTGATAGATGTTTTTTTTGGGCAATTTGTCTGAGAACACCTTTTGGAAAGCGCAAGCCTTCAAAAATAACGTGAGAAAAAAAGAGGGGCGAGGGGGGGAATTCGTGTTAGATGGGTTATCATGAGCGGGTTACACCTCCATTTTTAAATCTGGGGATAATCTGAAACGAGCGCGTTTTTTGGAGACCAAAAAGGAAACTCCGGGCAAAGTTTTTTAAAGAAAAAGAGAGAAAAGGAGGAAGGAGAGAGCGAGTGGGAAAAAGAGGACACGGGGAAAAAGAGAAAGAGCTAAAAGGGCAGGTGGCGGGGAAAAGGGGGAGTGAGGAGGGAGATGAAAAAAGAGAGAGGGGACAGGAAGAAGAAGAAGAAGAGAGAGAAGAGAAGGGGGAAAAAAGAGAGAGAGAGAGAGAGAGAGAGAGGAGGAGAGAATACAAAGCCTTTAATGGGAACAAGGGGCAGGGCAAAAAAGAAACCACAAAAAAAAAAGACAGGCTAAAACAACTGGTTTTTAAATTTTTAGCTGTATTTCTTGTATTAATTTCCCCTAAGTAAAAAGGGGGTCTGGGTTTTTCTCACCATAACAGTGGATCAAAGGGTTTTGAGGATGTTGTGAGTGTTTGAACGATGAAATGGGGGGAGGAAAAAATTTTTATGTTGTTGTATGCTGTTAAATATCATCTGTGACCACGGCGGCTAAACAGAACCTACCTTTAAAAAAATGTTTTTAAACTGTCAACCATTTTTATTATTATTTCACTACCCCTACCACATATCATTGTCAAACATTTTTATTATTATTACTGATCTTTTCTTTTTCAATACTATTATCATTATCATCAAATCGTGATTATAATCGTCATCCCATTTTTTTATAATCATCATCTTTTTATCACTATTTTTTTTAATTTATCACCAATTATTTCTATTATCATCATGTATTATTGTTTTAATCTCATTATATTAATCATTTAAAATTCATAATTATCCTTTCTATTTTTAAAATATCATTACTATATTACATACTAACTGTATTACTGTTTTTATCAGACTATTATCATATTTTATATTACTATTAAATCTTTTTAAATTACTATTTATATTATTTTCATTATTGTTTTTATCACGCTATCATTTTTTTTTTTTTTTTTTTTTTTTTTTGGTTATCATCATCACATTTAATTTTATTGTTTTTATCATTACAAAATATAATTTACTATTGTCATCGCTAAGATTTTTTACTATATTTATCAATCATTATCATTTTTACTATTTTGCTGTTGTTTTTGTTATCAGCATGTGTTTTTTAAGATATTATCACTGTTCGTTTTATTATCATTTTCGGTTTACAGTTTCTGGCATTACCTTTACAAGGTTTATAGCCATATAAGCCATGCGGCCATCACAACGCAAACTCCATAACTTTTAGGCAAGATGAAGGGAGCGCGTTGGGCCTGCAGATGAAAAAAGACGAAAATTTAACTTGTGGCCAAGGTAGCGTTTTACCTAGGCGTTGCTGTGCTGAAGGATGTCGCGAAAGATTTTGATGAAAATTTTAATATAGAAGAAAAAGGGTGTTATTTAGGACAGTATAATGTATAATAGATGTGAAAAATGTCAGAACAAAATTTTCGACAGTTCTTTATGGGCCCCGGGAAAAAAAATATTTAAGG
>NW_023649442.1:0-6398 GCF_015228065.2 Penaeus monodon | reverse complement strand
ATATATATTATAAAATATTAATATTTTAATATATATATAATATATATATAATAATTATATATATATATAAAATATATATTATAAAAATTAATATATATATATATATTATATATATTTTTATATATATATTATATATAATATATATATAAAATTTTAATTATAAAATTATATTATATATTAATATATTATATATATAACAATATAAATGGTGATGTGTAAAAATTAATAATAATTAAGAGAATGGTAATTAAAAAGATAGAATAATAATAATGATAATAACGAAGATAATGAAAATATAATAAAAAATGATGTAATGGTGATGTTTGATGTGAGTGATGTGATGATATGATGATGAAATAAAAACCATAAAAATAAGGATTATAAAATCGAAAAAAAAGTGAAAAAACGCAGAATAAATAGTTCTGAGCTATGAGCATTATTTTTTTTCTTTTTTCCCACCCCCAAGGGTTCAATATCGCCGAGAAACCCGTTCTTATTTGTCATTAATATTAAAAGCCTGAACTCTTCTCCCGGGGAAAAAAAAATTACTAAGTACTTTTAAAATAAAGCAAAAAATTTTTTTAACTACGTCAGTATGTTTATCTTCATTTTTTTTAATTTTTTTAACATTTTCCTAAGTAAGGGATTTGCATGAATATCGTTCGCATACTAATTCTTGGAATTTTCGGAGTATTTTATTATCTACAAAAAATTGATTAGATACCTAGAGACACAAATCTAGAAAGTTATAAAAAAGAAATATCTCTAATTTGTTAGTTTTTTTTTTTTTTTTTTTTTTTTAACCCCGAGCATTTTATCTCCATCGTACTCTGTTTTTTCCCACAGTGTAAACAAACCGGACCGCTTCGTTGGTGGGTTCAGTATGGGTTTTGAAAAACTGGCTCAAGAGCCTATGCCTCGAACGTGAGGGCCGACAGCACCAGCAGCCTTCAGCAAAACAAACTGATTTATGCATTAGTACTGTTCTCGTTTTATTTTTCTGATATCTAATTATCATTTTTATTAACCCTTTTCATTATCATTAACGCTCACATTTTATGAAATTGCACAGATAGGAATATTGCAAAAACAGAAATAACAGGAGGGGATAAAGCGCTATCTACGTACGGTGAAAAGTAAAGATAAGATGATGAGACAATAAAAAAAACAATAAAGATAATAAAAAAAGGGTACTAAGACAAAAAGATAAAAATAATGAAGTTATAGTAACAGTAATCGTAATAAAAATAATAATAATAAAATAAAAATAATAATAAAAATGATAAAATAATAATAATAATAATAAAAATAAAAGATAATAAAATAATAATAATAAAAAAAAGATAAAGATGAAATAAGAACAACAGCAATAACAAAACAACAACAAAGTGAAAAAAATAATAATAATAAAAAAAAACAATAATGATGTTGATAATGATAGAAAGGTAATGATTGATGATACTCTACTATACTACTACTACACTATCTACTATAATAAAACAGATATAATAATGTAAAAATAAAAATAATAATAATAATAATAATGAAATAATAATAATAATAATAATAATAAAAAAATGATAATAATAGTAAAATTAAAAACAGTCTGATGATAAAAGGGTTTAGATAAAAACAACAAAAAATGATAATAAGAAAATAAAAAGATATCAATAATGTAAAAAAATAACAAAAATGATGATAATAAAAATAATAATAATAATAATAAAAATGATTATTTATTATAAGAATATTTTTTGATGCTACTGCTACTATACTACTACTAAAATAATAAAAAATAAAAATAAAATAAAAATGTAATGATTAAAAGTATAAAGGGTTTAATACTAATTTAGTAAATTATTATTTTTATTATTATTATTTATTATTATTTTTTTATCATTATTTTTATTATCATTATTCTATTATTATTTTTTTTTTTTTGTGTGTGTTATTTTATCACTTTTTTATTTTTTTTTGTATTATGTTAGTATTGTAATTATTATTATTATTTTTTTATTTTTAACAATAATAACAAAAAAAGTAATGGATAAAATAACATTAGTAATAATGATTACTATTACTAATATTTCTACTATTTTAATATTTAAAGAAATAATATAATGATAAAATAAAAGTAAAAATAAGGATAAAGGGTGAAAAGACAAATAAATATAACAATGAAGATAATAAAAAAAAAAATACAATAAAATAATGTACAAAGAAATAAAATTTAAAAATAAAAATAATAAAAAAAAGGGAATGGAATAACAACAATAATAATGATAATAATAATAATAATAACAAAAACAAAACTACAAAAACAAGAACAACAACAACAGCAAAAACAAAAAAATTAAAATGGTAACGATGTTAAAAGCGATAATTTTAAGAATGGTAATTTTTTTTTTATTTCGATGGAGAAAATTGAAAAATTGAAATAAGTGATAATAGAAATTATAATGTTTATGATAATAATATAATAATAACAAAAAAATGTAATAAAATAATGATTATAAAATTAAAATAATAAAACAATAATAATAAAAATAACTACAATAATAGTAATAATAATAATAAAAATAATAATAATATAATAAATAATTAATAATAATAGAAAAATAAAATAACAATTATAAAATGATGATAAAAGGTAAAATTGTACTAATAGTAAAAAGTAATAGTAATCTTACTAAAACTAATAATGATAACAGTGATAATATGATAATGGTAATAATTGTAAAAATATAATGTAAAAAGTAACTCTAATACTAATACTAATAATGATAACGTGATCTGATGTATATTAATACTAATAAAGATAGTAAAAAAATAATAATTAATAAAAACTATAATAAAATAAACATAATATAATCATAATCCAAACATAAACATAATTATTATTATTTTTATTTTTATTATGTGTAGTGGGGTAGTATCATTAAAAATTATAATAAAACAATAGAAATTTTGTAATAAAAATGATAAAAAAAATAACAATATATATCAGCAAAATGATATTGATAATAATATAATAATAAAATGTAAAAATAAATTAATACATGCTTTATACTATAACAATGAGAATGAAAAAAAATAACAAGTGATCTAAAATGATAATAGAAATAATAAAGATAATAGAGACTGTTCAACAAGTATTTCAGAGGAGGCGGCTGGGGTGTAAAAAAAAAAGGAAAAAAAAAAAAAAAGAAAGAAAAAAAAAAAACGGAAAAAAAAAGACTTTCTCAAGGGGCATTATTTTAGCATTTTCCTTTTTCAACCGGCAATGCTCTGGTCGTAATTATTGGGATTTTGAAAGAGTGCATTTCCCGCCGTCCTCAAGTGTGTATGAAATGGGAAAGCGGGGAAAATTTAGGGGTGAAGCGGGAAGGGTTTCGTGGGGTATCTTGAGAAAAAAAGGGTTTTTGGAACTTTTATTATCTTTGCAACTCCGCCTTTCCTTGCTTATTTCAATCTTCAAATTTTTTGCAATTTCGTTTCTTTATCATCATCAGGTGATATAGTTTCAAAAATTATTACAAACTACTACTCCACTTCTTCGTTTAAAATTTTATATAATGTATAAAAACTAAAAATTTGTTTTATCATTGCATTATTTTTGTATTTAAGATAGTATATAAACAAGAAAGTAGACTTTTGTTTTTTAAAATTTTATTCCCTTTTCCCAAAAACAAAAAAAAAGCATTTTTTTAATGATCCCTTTTTTGAAAAAATCTATATTGAAGAATAATAAAAATAAGAGATACTACAACATAATGATGAAAATAATTAAAAATGATCATTTCATTATGATGGCAAACACTACGAATTTCCCCCAAGAACTTTTTTTTAAATTATATATTTTTTTTATTTCCTTTTGAAATTTCCACCACTTATTTTATTTGATAATTGGTCAAGTTATCTTATTTTTGCAGGAGGGTGAAAAATAAAAAAGGGAAATTTAGATCATTATAATATCGTTGAATATCGGTACTGGATATTTTATTTATCTCAAACATATAAGAAAATGTGTCAAACGCTCCAAGTAATATTCCTATTCATCCTGCTTCAAATCAGGAAATATTTCTAACACCCTAACGTAATAATAAATGGGGAGATAATTTTCTCTTTCTCTGCTTCTTGCTGCTTATTCTGCTTTTTCAGTTCTATTTGTGTGTCTATCTCCTTCCCTTTTTTATCACACACATACTACACACTCGTTCTCTTTCTGTTCTCGTTATTTTTCTTTTTCTCACTTTTGTTCGTGTCTGTTTCCTTTCTTTTTTTTTTCTATTACACACTCTCCTTCCCCTTCTCTGCTTCCTCTCGCTCTCTCTGTTTTTATTTTTTATTCTATTTTTTTTGTGTCTGTTCTCCTTTAATTTTTATCATACACTCTCCTTCTTCTCTTTCTTCCTCTCGCTGTCCTTCTGTTTCTCAACTTAGTGTGTCTGTTTTCCTTTCCCTTTTTATCCCACACACACGCTACACCCTCATTCTCTTTCTCTCATCTCAATTTACCAGTAACTGTTTTTCAATAACCGTTTGTCACAGCTTAACTCGCGTATAACTGAAAGTCGCGCTATAACTGTTTCTCATTTTCGAGCTTTACCAATATCACAAAAAATCTTTTCGGTCTGAATAAGATGAAAAAAAAAAAGAAAATTCATGTACGAAAGAGAAGAGAAAGTGGGTAAGAGTAAATAGAGTAGAGAAAATGAGGGTTAATATGAGAGAGAAAAAATGATGAAATGACAAGATAAGGAAGATGACGAAGAAGAAAAAGGAAAAGTAGAAAAAAGGAGGAAACAGAAACGAAATCAATAAATACAATAAAATGAAATAAAAGATAAAATACGCGAAAAGAGAACAAAAATACAAAGATCCAGTATGAAACTTTCCCCCTCTATCGACACCAAAGTGGCCTAGCCTTCAACAGCAATGCGATCCATCGCAACCCCCGAGGACTGACAATAAAGGAATACAAGGAGACAAGCTACGATAAGCTTCAGATGATCCACCTCTCCGCGAGCAATGGTTTTGCATTTAAAACGCAACGGGTATTCCTGTTGCATATTTTGGGCTGTCAATATGCATGGTGTTCATTCGATTTTGGGGGATATTGTGTTTGCCCCGTGTGATTATGTCTGAACATTTTTTTCCCAAGCAGTGTGTATCATGATTTTTTTTTCTTTAAACTTTTGCAAAGTAGCGTGTACATTTGGAAAGGATACAGAGAGAGGGAAAATTGAGAGAGAGAAAAGAAAGACGAGAGAGGGGAAACGAAAAGAAGTGAAAAGTGGAAGAGAGGTAGAAAGGAGAGGGAGAGAGAGAGGAGGGGAGAGAGAGAAGAGAGAGGGGGAGAGAGAGAGAGAGAGAGAGAGAGAGAGAGAGAGAGAGAGAGAGAGGAAGGGGGATGAGAGAGAAGAGAAGAGAGAAGATAGATAGTAGATATAAGATAGATATATAATAGATAGATGAGAGATAAAAAAAAGTATATATTTATATATAATATATATTTATATAATAAATATATAATATTATATATATTATATATATATATATATATATATATATATATAGAGAGAGAGAGAAAAGAGAGAGAGAAGAGGTTGTGTGGTGTGGGTGTGGCGCGCGTTTGTGTGCGCTTTTTGTTGTACCTACAGCATTTGGGTGGTGTGGTGTTTTGTGTGTGTGTGTGTGTGTGTGTGTGTGGTGTTTTTGGGGTGGGGGTGTTGTGTGTGTGTGTGTGGTGTTGTGCGCGTGTGTGTGTGTGGGGTGTGCGTGTTGTGTGGTATTTTTACCAATTTTGTTAAATCCGGGAGGCGACAGATCTCAGTGGGATCGTCAGCGTATTTAGATTATCGTATAAATTTTTTATTTGATTTTTGATTTTTAAGATGTTCTCATTTTTTTTAAAGGTTTTTCCACTTTTCCACTGTTCCCCCTAAAAAAAAAGAAAATCAACAAAAAAAAAATTTCAACCCCATATTCTCGGGTCTCATTGTAAAACCCTTTCCTCTTACGAAATTGCAATTTTTCCGCATCTAACCCTTTTTTATTTCTTATTTTCACTTTTTTCTTTCTTTCCTTAAGTGTTTTTTACTGTTACATTTTCCCCGTATTTCCCCGTAGCTCTAACCCTTAAATCGGTCTCGACCCGTTAACACGCCCAAGTAATTTGTTTCTATTGTATTTCCCAAAAAGTTTTATTGGGGGAAACACTACTCATTTTCCCGCTAAAAAAAGGGTTATAAAATCGCTAAAAAAGATAAACTTTCATTTTTTACGCTAGAGAAGAGGAGGAGAGAAAGAAGGGGAAAGAGGAGGAGAAAGGAAAGGGGAAGAAAAATAAAAGGAAAACATTTATTTTATTTAAATATATATTTTTTATTTATAAA
>NW_023649441.1:0-2500 GCF_015228065.2 Penaeus monodon | reverse complement strand
TGTACGCATAATAATATTATAATATATATATAAATTTTAATAAAATATATAAATTTTAAATAATAATATAGAAAAAGGAGAGAGAGAGAGAGAGAGAGAGAGAAGAAAAGAGAGATAATAATGATGAAAAATAACAGGATTGTGTCCATATATAATAAAAAAATGGTAAAAGAAAAAAAATTTCCCCAAAAGTCGAAAAAGCGGCAAATCTAGCGAAATACAGCCTTTTTGAGAGAATACGCAAAAATGACGTTTTTTCGATGTATTTGATGAGTTTGTCATATATTATCGTAATAATGATAAAAATTTTCCCAGATTTGTATTAATCATGACAATAATGATGATAAAAGTTTGATAAACATTTGATGATTAATAATACTATTAATGTTATCATTATATTATTATTATTATTATAATAATAATAATAATAATAAAAATAATAATAATGATAATTATTATTATTATCACTATTATTATTATTTTTATTATTATTTTTTTATTATTTATTATTATTTATTATTATTATTATTATTATTATTATTATTATTACTTAATTATTAGTATTATTGCAAAAAAATATATTATAACTGTAATAATAATAATAATAATAAATATAATAATTATAATAATCGTTATAATATTGTTACTAATATATTATTGTTATTTTATCATTATTATTATGTTACTGGTGTTTTAATTGCATAAATAATTATTAAACAGTAATAATTACAGTAATAACGATATTAATTAAAATAGTTATAAATTATCATATAAACTCGTTATTATTGTTATTATTATTGTTATTACTTTATTATTGTTTTGTTATTAGTATAGTTGAAAAATATATATTATAACTGCAATAATTGCCCAAAAATAAATGATAATATTGCAAAAATGATGAAAAATAATTGCAATAATGATGATAATAGATAAAGTTTAAAGTTTGGTTTGGATTCCTTTGATACAATGGGTATTCTTGGTGTGACATACTGTCTGCTTGATTTTGTCACGTGTGTCAGCTGCTGCTGACTCGGCTTTAACCGAGTCCTTGCCCACCGTGGTGCCCCGCCACAAACAGTAAAACCTCCAGGCGACAGTTGCAACTTCTCGTGCCTGGGCGGGGCGCGAACCGCCGACCCCTCGGATGAGAGGCCGACACGTTACCACTGTACTTGTAATAATGATGATAATGATGATGATAATGATGATAATGATGATAATGATTATCATAACGATAATAATGATGATAATCATGATAATAATGATTATAATAACATGAATTGTGTTCATTACTAGTAGAAAAGGGAAAAGAAAATAATTACCAAAAGTAAAAAAAGCGGCAAAACCTAGCGAAATACAGCCTTTTGAGAGCTTACGCCGAAATTACGTTTTTTCGATCTATTTGATGAGATTGGTAATTATTAGGGTAATAGTGATAATAATTACCACAATAATGATGAAAAAAGTGAGAATAAAGAGAATTTTGATAACATTTGATGATGATTATTATTATTATTATTATTATTATTATTATTATTATTATTATTATTATTATTATTATCATTACTATTATTATTATTATGATTATTATTATTATTATATTATTTTTATTATCAATACTACTATTATTATTATTATCATCATTGTTTTTTCTTTAATTATTAGTATTATTGCCAAAAAATATATTATAACTGTAATAATAACAATAACAATAATAATAAGGATGATAATAATAATAGTAATCGTTATAATATTGTTTTAATATTATTTTACTGGTAGTATAGTTACAAAAATATATATTTTAACTGCAATATTGCAATAATAATGATAAAAAGGGCAATAATGATCATAATAATGGCAATAATGATGATAATAATTGCAATAATGATGATAATAACTGCAATAATGATGATAATGATGATGATAACAATGATGATAATGATGATAATGATGATAATAAGAGGAATTGTGTCCATATATAATATAGAAAAGGTAAATGAAAATAATTCCCAAAAGTCGAAAAAACGGCAAAATCTAGCGAAATACAGCCTTTTCAGAGTATACGCAAAAAATAACGTTTTTTCGATCTATTTGATGAGTTTGGCAATTATTAGTGTAATAGTGATAATAATTACCAGAATTGTATTAATCATGACAATAATGATGAATAAATTAGGAATAAAGAGAATTTTGATAACATTTGATGATTATTAATATCATTAATATTATCATTATTATTATTATTATCATTATTATTATTATCATTATTATTATTATTATTATTATTATCATTATTATTATTATCATTATTATTACTTTAATTATTAGTATTATTGCCAAAAATTATATTATAACTGTATTAATAACAACATTGATAATAATAAGTATATAATAATAATACTAATCGTTATAATATTGTTATTAATATTACTATTGTTATTTTTATCATTATTATTATTTTTACTGGTACTATAATTGCAAAAATAATTATAATTAATTA
>NW_023649440.1:0-2500 GCF_015228065.2 Penaeus monodon | reverse complement strand
AGTCACCGCCGTGGCACAAACTGCGGTTGATTAGGAAGGGCATCCAATCAGGCAAGGGTGGCACTGCCCTATAACCTCTCAGTAATGAATTGAGAGAGGCCTATGTCCTGCAGTGGAATTATTTGGGTGCTGAAAAAAAAAAAAAAAAAAAAAATGTATATAATGTATATATAAGTATATATATGTATATAGTATATATATGTATATATGTATATATGTATATATTATTATACATACATACATACATACATACATACATATATATATATATATATATAATATATATATATTATTATATATACATATATACACACATATACACACACACGCGCGCACCTTAAAACACACACACACACACACACACACACACACACACACACACACCACACACACACACCACACACACACACACACCCACCACACACACACATGATGAACATGGAAAAGCCAGTTAGACCTAGCCACTGGTTGGGCAAGCCAGCCCAATTCAGTGCCGGTCCCAAGCCCGGGTAAATAGAGAGGGTTGGTGTCAGGAAGGGCATCCGGCCATAAAAGATATATTTTATATATAATATACTCACCCAAAAGCATCACAACATGAAAACTACAATTAAGTATCATGCTGTGACCACGGCGCTCAGACAATGAAACCTACTGTTAAAAGAGAGAGAGAGAGTGTGGGGTTTGGTGTGTGTGTGTTGGTGTGGAATTTATTTATTTATTTATTTTTTTTACCAATTAATTTATATACACATAAGAATACACAGTCGCGCTTACGTATGGCTGCTGCTGTTGCTCTCAAATGCCGGTTTCAGTGACGGTGCCAGCACGGAACTCTGATACCATAATTAATCAGACCTAATGCCAATGTTCCTAAAAAGATGCCATTTAAAAATGCCGAGGAAAAAAACTGTTCTAATTAGCAACGGCGACTTACGCAGAAAAAAAAAAATCTGGAAAAAAAAGATAAAAGAGAAAAGTGTTCTGTGATGTTGCCCCTTTCGAGGGCTCGAATTTTTGTAAGCGATTGGGGATGAGTATAAGGAGGGCTACTGGGTGGCCAAGCCAGCTCAAGTCAAGTGCTGGTCCCAAAACCCGGATAAAATAAGAGAGAATGATTACCTAAAAAAAGGTAACACCGGCACTCTCCGTGGAAAAAGGGAAATGGGGACCCTACCAGTACTCACTCCAAGAGCATCACAACGTGAAAACTGCAATTGAGTATCATGCTGTGACCACGGCGGCCAGACATGAACCTACCGTTAAATGATGATGATAAGGAGGACTACATTGTCTTTCACGATAGACTACAGGGTTGTGTTCCTTAGGTTAAGGGGTGATTTTATATACAGTTAAGGTGTTTTCCCAATGTTCAGTTTTATAATGATGCTTTTATAGGATTACACATAACCTGTGCAATCATATCGTCATTAGTTAATGTGCAAACATCATCAATTTTTTCATCATCTTAATCGCACAAAAAAACAATCCAGTTAACGCTTAAAAAAGTAAGCAACAATAACAACAACCCCAAAAACAAAAAAAAACATACAAAAACAATAAAAAACATAACAGCAACAACAACAACAATAACAGGCACGCAAAGCAACGCCAGCACTGCGCCACCACCAGCACAACACACACACACCACACACACACACACACACACACACACACAACACACACACACACTCACCACTCACTCACTCACACACACACACACACACACACACCAACCCCACACACACACACACACACACACACACACCACCACACACACACACACACACCCCCAAAACACTCACTACACACACGCACAACAAAACAGAGATTAAGATCGAGATAGAAAGAGAGAAAAAAATGGAGAAAATACATTTGGGGAATGTGGCTGCACTCCTAATAAATCTGATTTAGGCCATCTGGTGGAACTCCCTTCGCCACAAACCTCCCTCCCAAGAGACGGTCTTGGGGCCTCCGCCGCCACCCGCCGCCACAGAATGACTCTCCATCGTAACCTGTGGGAGGGCTCCTGAGGGCGGGGGTGAGGCGGGGGGTGGGAGGAGGATGGGAAGGAGAAGGGTTTAGATGTAGGATTCGCTAAGGGAGGGAGTTTTTTTTTAATTTAAAAAGGGAAAGGGGAGGATGGGGGGAAGGGGAGGAAGGGAGGAAGGGGGGAAGGGGAGGATGGGGAGAAGGGGAGGAAGGGGGGAAGGGGGTGAAAGGGGGAAGAAAAGGAAAGAGGAAGGGAGGAAAATGGGAAGGAAAGGAAAAAGGAAAAATGGAGGAAATGGGAAGGAAAGGAAAAAGAGGAAGGGAGGGAAAAGGAGAAGGGGAAGAATAGAGGAATGAGAAGGGGGCAGAGAAGGGGGAATTTGTGTTCCTTTTTTTAGGAGGTTGGGAGGATCTCAAGTCTGGAGGAGCAGTGTAGGAGATAGATCGGTTTTGGGAGGGGAGTAAAGTTTGAAGGATGGGGCGATGCGGTAAGACTTTGGGGAAGCGT